>NC_060279.1:67578039-67794304 GCF_021613505.1 Equus quagga
GAGGAGGGGGAGGAGGGGGAGGAGAAGTAGAAGAAAAAAGATTGGAAACAGATTTAGCTCAGGTGCCAATCTTAAAAAAAAAAAAAAATTTAGACTTGTATAATCCAAGGCTCAACTGGGAAACAGCTTTCAGTCTTTGAAATAAGACAAAGACGCAAACAAAAGCCAAGAGACAGGGAATAAGCTTGGCAGCAATTATCTCAAAAAAAATTTTTTTAACGATTTAAACAAAGTCTTTTTAATATTTATACTATAGATATAAAAGTGCAATGTATAGAAACAGCTTTTGGAATACCATATTTTGATAACACCAAACTAGGGCAGTAGAAGTGAAAAGGTGAAAGATGGGGTATGAATGGGATGGAATCTGTATTTCTCTCTAGCCACTCTCCAAGTTTTTATACAATAACACCAACTACTCAAATAAGCTGATCTAATGTTTAAAGTTAGAGCAACCTTGGAAACATTCATGTTAAATCCAACAGACAAACAATTTAGCTCTTACAAACTCAGCCCGAGATTTGAGTAACTGGGTCCAGGATTCTAAAATCAACAATTCGAAATGCTATAGAGAGGCTGGTAAAAGTAATTTCGGTACAGCAAGTTTTGAGTTTCCATGCTTGTTTCAAAGCCTTTTCCCCAAGCCTACTCCTTTCTCCTGAATTAGGTTAATTATAGATAATAAAAATAGCTTTTAGTTTGTCCTGAGCTGGCAAATAGGTTTTATGAACTGCTTTATATAAAGCAAGAAATTTTTAAGATAAGGACTAGGTTGAATCTAAAATTACAAGTGAAAAACTCCATTTTCCTGCCCATTTACTATCTTGCATAACAATAAACACAAATTATCTAGAGTAAGGTGAATTGTAAACTTTAACACTCACCTAACTAAAGAGAGTTAGTCCAGTCAACCCAAACATGTAAAAACAAACAAGCTATGATGGTTCTCAAAGTGCATCAATATCAGCACCTGCAAATTCTTGGACCCCCACCCTAGACATACTGCATCGAAAACTCTGGAGATGGGATCCAGCAATCTGTGTTTTAACCAGGCTTCCAGGTGATTCAATGCATGCTCAAGTTTAAGAACTACTGAGGAAAGAGTACTTGGATTTTGAGGTAAGAAAGCCAAAGAATGCCAAATATAGATCATTACTGCTGAAAAGCAATATAACAACTTTGGTTTCTTTTGTCATACTTTCTGTTGTAATTTTCTTTTTTTTTTTTAGATTTTTAAATTTTTTTCCTTTTTCTCCCCAAAGCCCCCTGGTACATAGTTGTATATTCTTCGTTGTGGGTCCTTCTAGTTGTGGCATGTGGGACACCGCCTCAGCATGGCTTGATGAGCAGTGCCATGTCCGCGCCCAGGATTCGAACCAACGAAACACTGGGCTGCCTGCAGTGAAGCGTGAGAACTTAACCACTCGGCCACGGGGCCAGCCCCCTGTTGTAATTTTCTGACAATATTAACGCCTAGAAGTTATAAATTAACCAGAGGTCTATGACAGGAGAACTGAGAAACACTTTTTGGGTTTTACAGAATTGTATCTTCTCATTCCTCTAAGTGCTACATGTTTTTCTTTTTTAAAAAAAATACAATACAACTTTAAACAGTCAGTTGGTTGATTCGTGTGCAGGTGTGTGTTTATAGAGGGGTGGTAAGGGGCCTTCCTTGAGGTATCATGCCAAAGCCTGTAACAATACTACATAGATACAGTCATGTGTCACTTAATGATGAGGACACGTTCTGAGAAATGTGTCACTAGGCGATTTTGTCACTGTAGGAACATGAGAGAGTATACTCACAAAATCTAGGTGGTATAGCCTACTACACACCTAGGCTAAATGGTAATAATCTTAGGTGACCACCATCGTATATGTGGTCCCTCATTGACCAAAACGTCATTACACAGTATATGACTGTAATTTCAAATGCACCAGGTGAATTATGTACCAGAAGTATTGGGCAGGAAAAGGAGGAGCAAGGAAGGGAAGGCATCTTTTTTAAGATTTTTTTTTCACCTGCAGGTTCTTAAAAATCTTACCCATTAGTCTAAGTAGACACAACAGAAACTAGTCTAGAACAGCAAGTTAACTACAACTAGAAGAAAATGGCAAACATTTTTCTAGTTTTTCTTTTCCTACCAGTCCTTCACCTTTCCTCCTGAAGAGTTAAGTTTTATCCAAAGAAGTCTGAAGTGTGTATAGTTTAAGCCACTGCTATGACCTAGTTTGAGGGATACAGAAAATGGGCTATATAAAAATTCTCCTGAGCAATCAAAAATGTATCCAACATTTATTTGAGACTCAACATTGCCTGCTACGGGATGGATTACCTTCTTTTCCTTCAAGTGTCTTGACTCGGAAGATATGAACCCTGTTAAGTTATAGGTCCTTTTGCTTAATCCAGTGTTCAACCTGTGCTTTTGTCCTAAATTCCTTCAACAGTTTTGAAAGTATCTTATTATCACTACCTTGTACATCAAAGAATTTAATTCTGAGGGACATTAAATAAGGTAGTGGGAGAAGACTTTGAAGAATAGTTTTCATCTGAGCTGGACCTTGAAAGATGAGAGGCAATTTCCACAGATGAAAAGGCAGAGAGATTTCAGGCATAGGGAGCAATGTTCCCTCCTTCAAAAAGCATAGGCTACTCTGGGATAGGTGCTGGAGACAGAGTGCTCAAAGAGACAGTCACGGGCACTCCCTCCTGGGGCTTACACTCAACAGCGCTCAGATAAATAAAAAACAAACAGGCAGAAGACTAAAATAACGGCAAATTTTGTTGTGAAGCAAACTAGGGAATAAAGAGTAACAGTGGAAAATTTACTTCAGGTGGGGAGGACAGGAAAACCTTTTCTGTGGAGACGTCATTTAAGCTGAGATCTAAAGGGAGAGGATGTAGCTATGAAAAAGTGAGTGCAGGAGGTGGGAGTGTGGAGAGCATTCTAGGCAGAAGGAATACTCCATGGGAAAGACGGGCATATTTTCTCAACTAGAGAGAGAGGCACGGACAGAGCCCAGTGAGAAGTGGAGTGGCAGAAAATGCATTCAAAAAGAAGTCAGTAAGGAGTCTGGATTTTATCTGAAATGCAATGAGAAAGTGTTAAAGGATTTGAATCAGAGGACAGACATAATCAAATTACTTTTGTAAGAGAGATTGTTTATTCACTACTTTTCAATAAAATTCTTTCCTTAAATAAACTTTGAGGTATACTTTACAATAAAAAAATCCACATTTTGGGGCCAGCCCGGTGGCACAGTGGTTAAGTTTGTGTGCTCCGCTTCAGTGGCCTGGGGTTCAGGGGTTCCGATCCTGGGTGTGGACCTACACACCACTTGTCAAGCCATGCTGTGGCAGTGTCCCACATACAGAATAAGAGGAAGACTGGCACAGGTGCTAGCTCAACGGCAATCTTTCTAAAGCAAAAAGAGGAAGACCGGCAACAGATGTTAGCTCAGGGCCAATCTTCCTCACCAAAAAAATCCACATTTTAAGTGTATAGGCTGGTGACTTCTGACAAATGCACGTCTGTGTAATCACCACCACAATCAAGATATAGAACATTTCCATTCCCCTAAATTCATTTGTGCCCCTCTACAGTCAATCTCTCCTGTCCCTACTCCTGCCTCAGGCAACTAATAGTCTATTTTCTATCACAGTAGATGACTTCTGCCTATTCAAACTTTATTCTCATGTACTCTTTTTCAATGCAAATTTTAATATCTACAAAACACACACAAAAACAAAGCAGAGCTTATTCTTTGTGACACCAACTTTCAGATTCTCTGACATTAACCGGGCGTCAAACAATTTAATTCTGACACTAACTTCCTGAAGTTAGTGCAGACCCCACAAGTTGAGGGCTCAGTCCCACAAGACAGCCCTCACTTCAAACGCCAGTCTTAAGCCCCACATCCAAAGACACTTGTACTTCTGTCCAACTTGGCTACAAGTTTGAGGGTTCTCATGACTCCCTCCTCAGGTTTGATGATTCTCTAGACCAATTTTGAGAAGTCAGGAAAACATTTTACTTACATTTACCAGTTTACTATAAAGAATACAACTCAGGAGCAGTCAAATGGAAGAGACGCATAGGGCAAAGTGGGCAGAGAAGCCACAGAGCTTCCTTATGCCCTCAGGGCATGTCACCCTCCCAGCACCTTGATGTCTTCCTGTGTTCACCAACGCAGGTCTTTGAGTTCAACAATTTTTATAAAGTTCAATATCCAGCCCCCGCCTCCTCCTCTCCCCAAACTAACACACACCTCCTTGGTGAGAGGGGCTGAAAGTTCCAACCCTCTAATCACTCGGTCTTTCTGATAACCAGCCCCATTGTGAAGCTATCTAGGGGCCTCACCTTAAATTGTTGTATTAACATAAACTCAGGTGTAATAGAAAGTGGCTTCTTAGGAATAACAAAAGAATCCCCATCACTCAGGAAATCCCAAGGTTTTAGCAGCTCTGTGCCAGAAACTGGAAACAAAGACCAAACATATTTTTTATTATATCACATGCTTGAAAAATGAGAAAGGTTCCTTATAAATATGCCACTAATTCACCAGTGTGGAAGTACAGTGATGATATGTATGAAGGGGGTCACTCAGTCTGCTCTACAACCGCCTTTTTAAAAATTAAAATTAGCTTGGGTCATTTCAAGTAAAACAGGGACCCAGAGGAACGTGAGTGGTTTCATTTGGGATTTGCCTCTACAGTGTCTCCAGCAACCACACCCTCAGTATAGGTTGTGTGGGCTCCGACTCAGGCAGAATTCTCCCAGGTAACTCACTGAATCCAGCTTTTACTTCCTCTTCTATGAGAGATATTTAAGTTCATGGTTGAGTCACAGGACCTTGTTTTATCTCTTTCTTCAAAATTTGACTATTCTGACAGATTCTAGCTTAACAGTATTAGTTAAGTAAATGGCAATCTTCTAGAACATTCTTTAAAATAAGTATAGACTCCACAGCAGTTTCAACTCCAGTTCTGACACTTAGCCATTCTTTTGGTCTTCTTGTGGCTGCTAAAAGCTAAATTTTCACTGTATATTCAAATTCTACAATTTGGTAAACAGCTCTTTTACTCAAGCAGCCATATGATAACAGCAAGTCTCATACATACAAAGACACAATTATCAATCTAGATTATGGGATTACTAAAAATCCTCAAGCAAAGCATATGTATCCAACATTCTCAACCATGGCAACATAGTTTACAACCACGGTAAATCTCAGTAACAGAAGTCTTTAAGAATCAGGTATAACACAAAATAGTCACCTACAGGAGATACTTGAAAACGACTCCACAAAATTAGCCTTACAAAAAAAAAACTGTACAATTCCTCAGTATTACTCATGTAAAGCCTAATTTGGCCCAAGATTATTTAAGACAGGATTTCTTCAATAAATGGGTTGACATTCCTATACTTTTCTCTATATATTATCGCTAAATATCAGTTGGTCACTTAAAGTCAGATGAGACTTCATTAAATCATGATGAAAACGAACAGTGAGGAAAAGAACTACATTATAGACAGGAACTTTGGTAAAGTGTATGAATAAAATTATCTTTTGATGGATGTATCTTATTAATATTCACTTCCTCAACTCGCAAACTCAACAACATCGTTTGTTACTTTAGCTCATTGCTCAACAGTGGACTTATTGATAGATATTCAAATACAGATGAGATGCTAACATAAAAAGATGTAGTTTCCCTCAGAGTATTTTATAGAGTTTTGTGGTGAAATGGAAGAAAAAAACCCATCAACAGGGGCTCAGTGGCGCAGCAGTTAAGTGTGCACGTTCTGCTTCGGTGGCCCGGGGTTTGCCGATTGGGATCCTGGGTGTGGACATGGCACTGCTTGGCAAGCCATCCTGTGGTAAGCGTCCCACATATAAAGTAGAGGAAGATGGGCACAGATGTGAGCTCAGGGCCAGTCTTCTTCAGCAAAAGGAGGAAGAATGGCAGTAGATGTTAGCTTAGGGTTAATCTTCCCAAAAAAAAAAAAAAAAATCAAGAAAACATTTTATTTTTCCTTTTTCTCCTCAAAGCCCCCTGGTACATAGTTGTATATTTTTAGCTGTGGGTCCTTCTAGTTGTGGCATGTGGGATGCCGCCTCAGCATGGCCTGATGAGCAGTGCCATGTCCGCGCCCAGGATCCGATGTGCTGAAACCCTGGGCCGCTGAAGCAGAGCACACAAACTTAACCACTTGGCCACAGTGCTGGCCCCCGACAAAACATTTTTTAAAAATCAGCTATAGCTGCGCTTGGAGGTACCAACTAGATGGACTATTCTTACATACTGATCAAATGATCACTGTAGTGATTTAAAAAATATGTTCACAAATTGCAATGTTTCCTTCTTTGAAAACTGGATCAGGTCACCAAACTCAAGTCATAATTTCGTTTTTGTCTAGTGGCTTTGTTCCAGAGTGACAAAACATAAAATAGGTCAATTATCCATGTTGTGAAAGGAACTACTATTCAGAACAAAAACAAAAAACTTAAATTTAGTACACGTTTCCTTTAAATCGTCAACTCCATCAGTACATTTAAAATGTGAATCCATACTGCACAGCTATAAAAAACGACAAAATCATCCTATTTGCAAGAACATGGGTGGACCTTGAGGGTATCATGTTAAATGAAATAAGCCAGACAGAGAAAGACAAACACCATATGATTTCATTCACATGTGGAAGATAAACAAAAGGATAAAGAGAAGAGATTAGTGGTTACCAGAGGGGAAGGGGGTGGGGGGAGGGCAAAAGGAGTAAAGGGGCACATATGTATGGTGACGGATAAAGGTTAGACTATTGGTTGCGAGCACGATGCAGTTATACAGAAACTGATATATAATAATGGGTACCTGAAATTACACAATGTTATAAACCATTATGACCTCAATAAAATAACTGATAAATAAATCAATAAAATAAAATGTGATTCCATCCTCCAAGGAATGATTTACAACTATTTTTATGGTTCTGTGGAAAATAACCACACATAACATCAAGATAACTGTTAATGTGTATTAATCATTTTCTGTAATATAGTGTAGCAGCGGCAAAATTTTCACATACTGCAGAGGATGGCAGAAAAGAATGTCTCTTGCTAGCTCCTCTTTCCATGCTAAGAACTGGGACCATTCCTGGGCTTTCTCTCACTTATTTATGCTAAGGAACTTGGTTTGGAATATAAAAACCTCTATGTGTATTTTGCTTTGGAACATCATAAGGTTTCATTTAGCAACAGATTAACTTTATTAATTATATTTTCCTTGAGCTAGTTATTAAAATGTGCTCCCACTCCTGAACACAGGTTGACCAATGGCTCAGAAACAATTAGCCTAGGATTTAAACAATTTCTATGGAAAAAACAGAGTCACTAACTCATACAGGGACAATTATAAACTGGCGATAATTCATCTACTTTATATTAAAGTAAGAGTTAATTCTAAATTCCTAAATCACAGAAAAATCCCTTTTGCTTTTACTACAAGAAAGCAAAATAGTCCTATAGGAGAAAAGCAAGATGTTGGAAACATGCAATAATAAAAGCCTACTGATTATTTCTTCATTTTATAAAATGTGACTTTGAATACTTTTACTAGAAAGTTTTTTCACTAGGAGAAACAGACTTCTTTCCACAAAATTTTTGTTTTTGTTTGAAGCTAACTCAAGCACTTTTATATAAACAACTTTTGTATGGCACAACTTAGTATATGCAGATTTCATACAAAATAACCTAAAGTCTGTAGCCAAAGAGTAAAAGCAGAAACTAACACTCTAACTGTATGTACGTTGTTTACATTATATAGGCTGATACAAACAAATCATAAGAACAATTCTAATAATGGCTGTAATTAACTTAATTGCATTCTCATAAAGAAAACTTATTCAGATTTTCACTATTCAGGAACAGTAAAGTACTTTCAGTAATTTGGTAGGAGGAAGATTTACTCTCCACACTTTAATCACTAGAGTGAATCTTTACTTTTCCTACTGACCAATTTTTCCCCCCAAAATTGGTGTAGAGTTAGCAAAACTACAAGGAACTCAGGGCCTTTGATTCAACAGCTTTGTAAATCCTTATCTCAAATATTACAAACTTTTCTACGACTACATAGTATTTGAGTTTCACTTTATTCTTACGGATCTTTATTTATTGAATAGTCACCCATTTTACAGTATAATAAGTGAGCTGAAGTAAAGCAGTAAGACTCCCAACTAAGGGAATTTTGTGTGTGTGTGCTGAGGAAGATTTGCCCTGAGCACTAACATCTGTGACAATCTTCCTCAATTTTTTAGTATGTGGGCTGCCAGCACAGCATGGCCACTAACAGAGCGGTGTAGTTCCACGCCTGGGAACCGAACCCACGCCACTGAAGTGGAACGTGCTGAACTTACCGTTACGCCACTGGGGCTGGCCCGGGAAATTTTAATCATAGGGTTTTTAGGTACTAAAATAGGCAGGAAGCTCTTTGGGTCAAGGAAGTGACCAGAGAATAGACTGGTCTAAGAGGGTGTGATTGGGTAGAGGTGAATACTATTTGCAGATACTGACAGGCCAAAACTCTGAGCATGGTTAATTCAAACACTTGTCCAAGTGCAGAGACTGTAGGGAAAGAGAGCGAAGGCTTGAGTGAGGAGTTGTGAGACTGAGCAAGTAACAGGAAGCAAAGAAGGCTGAAGATCCTGGTTGGAAGACCGTACCCTGGAGCATCTAACAGGAGTGTAGTGCAGCTGGCTAGAAACAGCCAGCCTGGCTCCCTGTAAATAGTGCCGTCCTGAAAAGCCTGAGCCTTGAATCAGTTTCTCCTATATTAAAGGAGGAAGAAAATGAGTCCTTTTTATAGAAGATATACTAGTTACTTGGGAAGAACGTGCTGAACAAAGGAGAACATTTTAAAATGCTGGATACATACCAATTTAAAGAAAGCAGTAAAACAATGAAACTGGGTGGTTAAGAATTTTTTTTAAATTTGGATTTTTATTTACAAATGGTCCTCAACTTTCACAGTTTGATTTTTATGCTTTATATACCTAAGAAACTCTTTTAAAAATGTATCCAATTTAACTAAAAAAAACACCAAAACAGTTCATTTCTCCCACCCTCCCAGACTCTTACATGTTGATTTTCTGTTTTGTGTTTGCCAGCTGACAGACTTTTGATCTACTGAGTGCAGGTCCTACTCACCCACCCATAGTTCACTTTCTGCAGTATCACCACTTAAGGTGTATCTTGTGAAATTATTAGAACATTTTATTCAGCTTAGGGGGAAAATGCAAGTGCTGATATTCGCAAAAAGAAGCATCTCGAATGTAACTGATTGCTTTTAGGTCTTAAGCCAGTCTTCCATGTACTCAATTATAAAGGATGGATAATAAAACAAAAAAAAGTGCACAAATGTTTGAACTACATTATTGAAGACTGTACCTAAAAGGTTAAGAAAAATTTAGGATTTTATAATATTTGTTAACTCACTGAGCACCTGCTTTATCACATGTAAGTCTGACTTTAACCTATATAGCAGTTATCCATGTTTCTATGGATACACATTCATAAATTTGAGTACTTGAGAATCTCAAGACATTTTTAGAGGACATGAAGAATCTGCTTTTGAGCGGGTGGGGGACTTGTTTCTTCCCCCCAAGAGTTGAGGAAAAGTTTTATGCATGAGCTACTTTGGCCCTACAAGTATTGGGGGACTGGAGTAGTTAGAAGTAAAAGGATGTCCTAAGAGAAGGGCAGATAAATAATGTTTAAATCCATCTTCAAACATTTAATTTCATCTTAAAATGAAATTTTAACCTGATTCTATTATCCACTCTGTCACTGGCTGTGCATCCTCCTTTCACTTTTTAAATGAGGAGTCTGACTACAGTTCTTTATTTCCTGCTTCATATGACTTTTATCATTAAAAGTAATCCACCCTATCTCATCTTTAGGCTTTCTGCTGTTTTTGGTACTTAAAAAACAACTCTCTTCTCCTTGGCCCTTTATACTCTTTAACTCTCTATCCTCTCTTAGTTTTGGGCAGTGACACAAGACTAAGTGTCAACTTCACTGGCCCAAGGGGTGCCCAGATATTTGGTCAAATATTATTCCCATTCAGGATTTAGTCCTTATGTCTCCTTAACCTCCGTATTTCTGATAACGTCAACAGTTTTGAGGAAGCCTGGTCAGGTATTTTGTAGAATGTCCCTCAATTTGGGTTTGTGTGATGTTTCCTCATAGGTTACAGCTTTTGGGGAAGAAGTGCCATTCTCCACATATCATATTGAGGGCAGACACGCTAAAAACATGGCATCGCTAATGATACCAACTTTGATCACCTGGCCGAGGGAATGTTTGCCAAGTTTCTCCGCTCTAAAATAACTCCCCTCCACCTTTTCACAGTCTACTCTTTGGAAGCAATTCACTAAGCTCAGCCCATACTCAAGTGTAGAATGCGGAGTTAAGCTCTACCTCCTGGAAGGGGGCATATCTACATAAATTATTTATACTTCTGTACAGGAGATTTGTCTCTTCTCTCCCATTTATTTATTTAACAGAATTAGTTTTTGTCCCCAAGTCAGTTCTTTCTCTCACAGCATCATCGTTCCCTCACGTGAGCAATCTCCATGCACCCAACGGACCTTTGGGTTTACCTTTGATTCCTTTCTCTCCTGCATGTCCCATATCTTAGTCTTTAACAAGCTCTCCCTAGTCATCTTTTTTCAGTATTGTTCAGATTTAGTCAGTCTCCTTTCCTTCTGTCGCCACTTTAATCCAGGCTGTCCTCATTTTCTAGATGACTTGAATAACCTCTGAGCAGGTCTATTTTTTTTTTTTTTTGGCCTTGTTCTCCGTGCCTCGTTCTGTTCCAATCCGCTTTCATAGCATGCAGTCACACTGTTTGAGACAGAAAGAGTATTCCTGACTATAGATTTGTACCTAGAATGTAGAGAGTGCATAATAAATAATAGTTGGGAAGTAGAATATACGACACAATTTTTCTTCACCACAGTTTAGTCTTCATGCTAGGAAAATAAAAAGCCTGGAGAAAATTTAAAAAACAAGATAAATATTTAAATGTTAATTATCTTAAACCTAACACATATTGCTATGGCATGAATGAAAAGTATATATAATCATAGGAAGAATGTAAACATCAGAGGAGAAAATGTTTAAGGTGTTACAAAACTGTAACTAAGAAGCTAAGAAAAGGAAAATGTTTTTGCCCAGAAAAAGAATCTAAGGATCTTTCAGACTCTGCAAGTCTCCCCAAATCTGGTGTTTTTGAACTTTCTATAGGAGAAAATCTTGACTAAAATTACATATCCTATACCACAGGGATGTAATCTTGTCTCTTGACCTATGAGCGGGAGATACTGTGGTATAGCTTTTCCAACTATTTACAACATGAAATAGAGGAAGGGAGGACAGAGGCAAAAGGGGGGGGGGGATGACACATCTTATTTTTGTTGAGGAAATAAAGTGTGAGTTCCCCAAGAGTCATTTAGTTTTCTTCGTTTTCATACAGTGCTAATAACATTTCTGACTAGAAAAGGTGGAAAACTTTTTTAAATAAAGATATGATTGCATAGATGTTGAAAACTGTTTAAATTAGCAAAACACCAAAATTTCATTATTATAAAGTTATCAAGGTTATTGGTGAGGACTCACTGACAGCTGGGATCTACAATTCAGGTTATGAAACATGAGCATTGGCCTCCTGGACTGGCCTTTCATAGAGAGAGGGAGAGAGGGAGAGAGGGAAGGAGGGAGAGAGGGAGAGAGGGGGAGAGGCAGGGAGGGAGGGGGAGGGAGGGAGGGGGAGAGTGTGTGAGTGTGTGTGTGTGTGTGTGTGTTATTTGTCTCAGTTGTTTTGTTTTTTGGTGGGAGGAACACAGTAAGTTCAATTACCTCTGTTGTGAACATCTCCCTTGGCTCTCACCTGGCTCACAGTGGTCTCAGTGAAGTTTGTGATGCCAGCTCTTTAGAATGTGAAATGAGCAAACTGACAGGTATCTATCTCTTTATTCTAATAAAGGAAGTGAATTCTAAACATTAGTTCCCAAGGACATAGCACTGCTCTTGATTTGGGTCATCTCAGAAGTAAAACTCCCAAAGATAAAAATCACTGCTTCCTATACTGAAAACCTACATATACATGTATGTATGAAATCCTATGTATAAATGGCTGCACTTTTGTTTGTCTCTCCCACTTTTAGTCCAAGTACTTCAGGTGGGACTTCATCCCACAGACAGGAGTAGATGAAATGGCTCCAATCTAAGTCTATACATATAAGATTCCTAAGTGTTCAAGGACTTGGACAATGATAAACAATAAAACACTTGCAAATAATGCTGGCACAGATGGATAAGAGATATTTTGGCCACCTTGGCACCACGTGGAGGCTATGAAGGAAGCCAACCCAGAAGCAGACAGTAAGAGAGAAATCAGTCCAGCTAAGAGGTTGAGCTCCAGTATCCAGCTAAGCTTGAAGCCAGTGTTATACCTTATCTTTATAGTTACATGAAGCAAACTCTCTTTTCGGCTTAAGCTAGTTTGGATAGGACTTCCTGTTACTACAAAGAATCATAACTTTTGACACAGTGAGGAACATGTGCTTTTTACTTAAATCTCACTCTGATAAAACAAACATGAAAGAAACATTAGAATAATTTTACAACTCTTTAACCTAGCCCATGTTTATCTAAAGTTGTAATGACAACACAGTAAAAGTCTCTTTTCTTTTAAAGGAATCCAGTGGTTAAGTATGTTAAATGCAATGAAGTTACCCAGTCACATTTAAGGGAACATGGGAAAAAGGAACATACTACTTTTAAGACATTAAAGCTAATTATTCTATACTCTGGCAAATGGACCTGTTTAATTCCAAGCCACATTTAACAGCAACTTCTGTCTAGCATCTTTCAAAAGTAACATGACACTTTCATATCCTATAACTATCTAATCTCAATGGGATCTGTCAGCCTTCTAAATCACATTTTTCAATAAGGCCTAGAAGAGTTACTAAATTTTCACCTGCTTATTTGAAGTCTCATCAGCTTTTTAATGGGCAGACAGTAAACTACTAAATTTATATCTCAGAATTAAATAAATTCTATTAACAGCTCCCTGGCTGCAGCTATAGTAAGCTGAAATACTGAAGAGGATTTCAATGATAGTCTCACAGCAGAACAAACCAAATGAGAGTTTTGTGGAACTAGTAAAAATAAAATGCCTGTCTCTCTGGAAGGCCCAGAAGCTGACGACTTGAAAGGAGCCCTGGAAAGAAGTCATCATGTTTGTTTTCTCAGAGACAGGTTTGTCAAACGAAACCAACGAAAAAACAGGGTTTTGTGTCTGTTGGTTTGTAATAGTTACTGCTACAACCACCATAAGGATGCAAGAGTCAAGAGAGAAAACAAAAAAAAGTGTATTAAACAAAACGACAAGTGTAGGGAGAGAACCTGCTCATGTTTTCATAATAGTGGGGCTAGATCACTTGTGTAAAAATGTGGTAAATGTTTATAGCCTGGTAAATATTAACATGCTCAATTCTGCCATTCAAACTTCAAAGCATTTTGAATTATTCAATGCTTGGAATAACTCCAGTTTGACTTTATAGTGACTATCTCAGATGACAATGATCCTAGACATAATTCACTGTGCAAAATGTAAACATCACTGTTGACTTCAATGCATAATAAACGAAAGTACTATGTATGAGCATGTTACAAAAGGAATATACAGCTGTCAAATCATGGAAGGGGCAAAAATTGCATTCCTTACAGAGCAACTACATTTATTATTTCTTCTTTTGCCTTTGTCAACCACAAGATTCGATAGGAGTAGAGACAAATGTACCAGCTGTTAAGCATCCATTCACCATTCCACCAATCTGATTCACCTTCTGCCATGTCTCTGACACACTCCTCTAACATTTGTTTCGCTATTTAAGAAAAGACAATTCTAATTTGAGACCGCTAACCTCAAGACCCAAGAATCACAGCAACAGCCTACTGTCAATTACCAAAATATCTGATCTTCCTATAATACTTAAATACCTTAATTCCTAGCTTGTGTAATCCAGAGCAACATAATAAACCACATTCTTAAAGAGGTGTGGCAAGCAAAGCCACCTGTTAAATGTTAAGAAAAAACTGTCACTTTCCTAGCTACAACAGTGTGTAAACTTAATGAAAAATAACCAGGGAAGAAAGATATGTTTATTGTTAGTAGAAGAAAAAAATCTTTAGGAAACAAAATAATTAGATGCAATCCTTTTATATCTCACCTGTAGATTTAGACCAGAGAATGTCAAATTACAATTGTTTTACTACATATATATAAGGTAGCTTAGAAAAATGGCTCACTATAAAAAAATTGAAGGGGCTGGCCCGGTGGTGTAGTGATTAAGTCCACATACTCCACTTCAGAGGCCTGGGGTTTGCAGGTTCGGATCCCAGGCGTGGACCTACACACCACTCATCAAGCCATGCTGTGGTGGCATCCCATATACAAAACAGAGGAAGATTGGCACAGAAGCTAGCTTAGGGCCAATCTTCTTCACCCCCACCCCCCAAAAAATTGAACCATAAAATAAATATAAATTACTGGATTAAGCTATGTTCAAAATAAGGTTGATGCAAGAGTTTTAACCTTACATTTTCACTAGGCATGTCATTACTCATGAGTATGGGGTGGATGATCTTCTGTCATCCAGGTACTATAGCAGCCATCAATAAGTGTTTTGGTAATCATTTTTTCATCCCAAGCCTGAATTTTCCATATTGGTAAGCGCTCAACTTCCTACAACCACAAACACGTCTGATCAACTCAAAAGCCTCAAAGATAACAAAAATATTTTGTGTCATCCTGTTATTAACTCAAAAAACGAAAGTTTTTGTCTTGGTGTCTGGGGGGGGTGTGTGTGTGTGTGCATGTGTATGCATTTAAACTGAAGTGAACAATACTCACTGACTTTAATGACTCTTAGATTCTTCCTCATAAAATGTGACTCCCCACTGATTTAATTTTAATAGTTCTACATGTATCTTCTATTTGCAAAGTGCTTAATCAATAGTATACTAAATCTGGTATACATGTGAATTAATAGGGAAACTTTAAAGAAAAAATAGATGTGGCAATCCATTTCTAGTAATGGTGGGTTCGATTATTTCGAACAACCCTCAAACTATAAACAACTAAAAATGTTATAAGACAAAAAAAATCTCAAAAGCAACAAAGAGCTAACAATACTGTAGGTATTACCAAGCCAGAGCTGAAGGAAAAGGGAGTACCCAGAAACACAGGAAGGCTCAAAAGCTCACTTTCTGCCTTGAAGGTACTTGCTAAACCAATCAAAATGGGTCCTCCTCTTAGAAGGGCCACGTGGGCAGAAAACAAGCCCAAGACCTGCCCAAAGTAGAAAATCTAATATGAGACACTCCTCACTTTAAGCTGGAATCTCAAAAGGCTACAGTCTTAAGGCAAGGGCGAACTATAAGCAAACCAGCCCTTCCATAGATTTGCACTGTCTGGGCATTTCAGAAAATCTCAAGTCTGTGAAATTGATTTAAGATGGTCCTGGAGGGCCAGCCCCGTGACCGAGTGGTTAAGTTCACATGCTCTGCTTCAGCAGCCCAGGGTTTCGCTGGTTCAGATCTTGGGAGCAGACATGACACCACTCATCAAGCCATGCTGAGGCGGCATCCCATATGGCACAGCCAGAAGGACCTACAACTAGAATACACAACTATGTACTGGAGGCTTTGGGAAAAAGAAAAAAAAGACTGGCAACAGTTGTTAGCTGAGGTGCCAATCTTAAAAAAAAAAGATGGTCCTGGACTGGTAGTGGTCCAAACTGCTTAATGGAAGCAAATAAAAATACTTTCTGAAAAACAACACTTTCATCTTAGGCCCCAAATTATTCCTACAAATAATTTCCCAAAAGAAAATGGGTAGTATACAGTAAAAATAACTAAACATACTGTGAAACAAGATACTAATGAGAATCAGCAGAAAAACAAAGAAACAGATCTTAAAAGACTTTACATATTACAGATCTTAAAAGACTTCGGTTATTGGAATTATCAGACAGAGATGATGGAACAATCATATTAGGTAACCTTCAGAATACTAGGAAAAATAATCATCATTTACCATTTTTAAACTAATACGTTATACTTTATATATCCTTTATGAAAATTTAGAGTAGAATAAAGTGAAAATGGAAACTTTATTAGAAATCCTAATATACATTTTAACATAGTAAACCCAATATATATACTGTATTTTCCTGGGTTTGAAAGTATACATACCCAGCTGCTTATCAACTGTCAATCACAAACGTAGAACATAACCTCTTGTAAATACTGTTTCCAGATTTCAAATATATCTATAAAAGATTCTAGCTTATCATTATTTCTGCTTCTTCTTGGACTTGCATCATAAAATGCAATGCTTGAAAATTTTGATACCTCATAATTTCGTTGAAAACAGGACTGCCTCTTCTTTAAAGCTCCATCATTGCAATATATTTTCATTTATATATCAATAAAAACCAATTAGAACAATAAATCTAAAGAATATTTTCATTTCTACATCTCCTATATCCTTCTATTCACTTTTGTATACACATTTGACTTCAGCCTTTGCCCACCTGTCCAGTAAATTTTAGAGCAAAGTCATAAAAAATGTACAACATTGTCACACATCCTCCTAGCAAAATGAGATGTTCTAGGTACTCGTCACAAAAGACCTTTTTGCTGAATAACTAATTACACGAGAATACAATATTTCATTTTTATCCTTAGAAATAATTTGTTCACGCATTTTTTGAGTTTCAGGAAATTAATCTAGGATATTGTCATCTAGACTCAGTCTGAAATATTGCTTCTATACTATTAAGATTATAGACCACTGCTGCCCAACAGAAATATAATATGAGCAACACATATAATTCTACATTTGCTAATAACCACATTAAACAAGTAAAAAGAAACAGGTGAAATTAATTTTAATATATTTAACCCAAAATATCCAAAATGTCATCTCAACAGGTAATCAATCTAAAAAATGGAGATATTTTAAATTTCCTCTTTCCAAGTCTCTGAAGTCCCATGTGTATTTTACACTTACAGCACATCTCAAGTGTACTTTTTAAGTGTTCAACAGCTGCAGGTGGTTGGTGGCTACCATACCGAAACGCATAGGTCTACAGTGCTGCTATTTTGTCTCTTTACATTTATCTTCTAATTCATATAATTGTGAAGTATTTTCTTCTGTCCAATGTTCTTCTCTTTGCCATTATGGGCAGAAAATGAAAAATTCTGAATTTTCAACTGTGTTCAATGAAAGCTTAAAGTAAACTACACAGATGGTATTTAGAATTACAATGGAGTACAATGCATCCATGTGGTTTTGCAAGATAGAAAGTAAATTTTCTCTTTGTTCTTTGAAAGATGTCTAAAAAAGAATAAACGTCATGAGATATCAATCTTCACAAATGTTATTTTTCAAAAAAGAAACTCAAAAACTAAAATTGGGTCATGGTACAATGATAGTTAAACAAATGAGGCAAACTTGAAAAAATCTTGAAGGTACAGAAAAACATCAAAAGTGATCTAGCAGATTAGAACTACAAGAGTCTAACAATTTTGAAACAGAAAGTTGGAAGACTCATACTACCTGATTTCATGACTTACTATAAAGCAACGGTAATTAAGAGCAGGATACTGGCAAGAGCATAGATATACAGATTAAAGGAATGAATTTATGCATGTGTTAAAACTCATAGACTGCATACACACACAAAAAAGTAAATTTTACTGCATGTACATTATACCTTAATTTTTAAAAACAATGAACTATGGTAATTTAGTGTTAAAAAAGTAGAAGAGTTAAGCAGCTGGGCATAATTGAAGACAAAATTAGTAAACTGGAAGGTAAGCCGAAAGAAATCATCTAGAATGGAGCATGAAGAAGAGAAGTTAAACACGGAGCCTTCCATCACAGCAGCCACTGAGGAACGGCAGCCATGGCTCTGTGCTACCCATGGCCACGGGCCTCAACAAGGGCCACAAGGTGACCAAGAACATGAGCAAGCTGAGGCACAGCCACCACCAGAGACACCTCACCAAGCACACCAAGCTCCTATGGGACATGATACAAGAGGTATGCCACTTCACCTCATACAAGCAGAGTGCCTTGGAGCTGCTCAAGGTCTCCAAGGACAAGCAAGTCCCGAAGTTCATCAAGAAAAGAGTGGGGACACACATCCATGCCAAGAGGATGTAAGAGGAGTTGAACAACATCCTGCCTACCAAGAGGAAAGCAGCTGCCAAGGACTGAGCCCCCTCCCCACTCTGTGCATAATAAAACCTTGACAGAAAAAAAAAAAAGACATGGAAAAACAGCAAGAAATCTAACTTAAAGTTCTAGAAGAGAAAGAGCAGGGTAAAGGCAGATAATGGCTGAAAATCTTCCAGAAAGGATGAAAAACACCAAATCAAAAAAACTCAATAAAGCTGAAATTGGACAAATAAAAGGGATTTCACACCTAGACAAATGACAGTGAACGTGAGAGCACAAAGAGAAAATCTGAAAAGAAGCCACAGGAGCTAAGTGACTGCTCAGCAGCAACACTGAAAGCCAAAATACAGTGGAAAGAAGAACATGCACTGAAAGAAAAAATATTCCAACCTAAAATTCTATACTGTGATAGATTTTTTTTAAGGCCACAAATCCCTCTCATTTCTTTATGCACACCCCTTTGAATGTGACATTGTCACTCCTCCCATCAAGAGATGGAGTCTAATTCTTCTACCCTTTGGAATCTGGGCTTGGCCACCTAACTTGCTCTGGTCAAGAAGACATTAGCAAATACGACAGCAGAGGTTTGAAAAGTGCTTGTGTGTTGGCGCTTGCCATTTCTATACGGCTTTCTGAACCTAGCCACCACGTGAAGGAGTTTAGGCTAGACAGCTGAATGATGAGAGATACGTTGCCTAGTTGCCTCTCTCACCCTAGAAAACCACCAGACATCTAAGTGAGGTTATCTAGGACTGTCTAGCCCCCAGCTGACCTGACAGGTGACTACAGATATATGAATGAGCTGAGCTGACACCATGTAGACCAGAGACAAGCCATCCCATTGAACCCTGCTCAACCGCTGACCCACAGATTCATGGGGAATTTGTTGTTTTTGAGTCATTAAGTTTGGGATCGTTTGTTACCCAGAAACAGATAATTGATACCTAGACCCGGCAAAAATATCTTTTAAAAATAGAGCGAAAGAAAGACATTTCCTGACAGACAAAACCTAACAGCTGGCTACCAGCAGACCCTCATTGAAAGAAATTCTAAAGAATGTATTGTAAGCAGAAGGAAAGTGGTCCCAGATGGAAGATCAGAGATGCAAGAAGGTATGAGGAGCAAAGAAAGTGCTAAATATGTGGGTAAATCTATAAAAACACTGCTCTTATAACACAATAATAATAGTACCTTAAACGATTAAAAAAATTCAATGACAGAGACCACTCCAAGACATTCTGATTTAATTTACCTGAGACATCTGGATATTGATATTTAAAAAAGCACCCCAGGTGCAACTAGGGTTTAAAACCACTGTGACTTAGATTAAAAACTTATGCCTGTATATATAAACTTGGCATTCATTAATCTCCACTTTCCTTCCCCTTTTATCTGGCTTGCCTTTTTGAAGTTACTGACATGATCCTCCATTGAAATAAGCTTTAAAAAGACTTATTGTCTCTGTAATACAAAGTGGCTCACCTTGGGAGATACTACAGGTCCAAAAACAATGACTATGTAATTTCTAATTATTTCCTGTCAACTGGATATTACTATAAATTCACAGGGTGTTCCCAGTTGCAAGCATCCAAGTATCTCAGCTAAGGTTACAGCTAAACAGGTTTTCTGGTTAATGTTCTTCTACAGTATATTCAGCAAAATAGTAACTAATATAAAAGACCAGGCTGCAAGCCATCTGCTAACCAACAGCAACAGATCAGGATATTGTGCTACTCAAAACACTCTGCGTTAACTGTTCATTTCCCTAAATTGCTCTGTTAACTAGATATGGATGATGGTGCTTATGATCTAACTAAATACACAAATCTCAGAATTAAAATAACCCCCAAAGTAAACCCTCAAATGATGAAAGATTTCCAAAATAATGAACTTTGGCTGTAATATCAAAATAAGTACGAAGGGGTGGAATCAATATAAGGAATAAGAGAATGATGCACTTAAAGAATATAAATGAGTAGAGTATATGAAGCATACCTCAATGATTTTAAGATGCACCATTATTTTATGTACCACTAGGAGAAAAAATTGCGAATTATAATTATGTCATAAAATCTAAGACGCATCTTGATTTCAAAGATGTTAAGATGAAAAATAAAAAGTATGTTTTAGAATCAATAAAATATGATAAATGACAAAGCATTATAACCAGGCAACGAGAGGATTTTTGCCAAAAGCTGTCTACCAGTATTAAAACTCTCAGCCAAAACAACCATACATCCCAATTTAACATCAAAATACAGCCTGAAAGAAATAACACTTCCTCTATGCAACAGGCTGACGTATCAATGAGAAAATGTTATGTCTATGGAGAAATGGCAATATTCAAATTCACTACCACCACTAAAGCAGTATCACAAAAATGTACACACACAAGAGCAAACACAAGATTAAGCACAAGCAAACACACTCTCTCTCTCTCTCTCTCTCTCAAAAACCCAAATTAGTTTAATTAAAGTCTGGAGTGTCATGCATACACAAATGGCCCTGATTAATGAAAGTCCATACCAACTATAAAAACTGACAAATTCATAAATTCCTATAAAAATGAAGGCTATGTAAAGAGATTATAGCCTAATATTTTTCTAACTGAATATGATGCTGATTCGGATGGACTGTAAACCATTTAAAAAGAGCTGCATGTACATTATATTTTATAGTGTAAGACAAATTTGTTCTGTAAATGGACATATACAGTAATATTTAGGCTTTTCAGGCCACATACAGTCTCTACAATCTTGTGGTGCCTTCTTTCAACAATCTTTTAAAACTGTAACGACCATTCTTACCTCCGGAGACATACAAAAACAGGCTGTGGACTGAACTTAGCCCATGATCCGTAGTTTGCCAATCCCTAGTCTAAGACATAAATGAGCATAAACGGGTGCTTCATGAAACAAGACTGCTGAAGAAATTAGAGAAGAGATCTATTCTAGATTTTAATTAATAGGTATTTAATAATGCTTTAACAAAAACCGCTAAATCAAAACAACAAAGTTTACTGAAGAAAAATTTTATTTTTTATTCTTTTCACTTAAAATATAATTGTTGACAAGCTTTTGTTTACTCATGAATAAGATCTTGAATGAGTAGTTGCAGAAATATTTTTATTTTTATTTTTTGGAGGAAATCACGTACCAATTCTAATTTGGAAAAAAAGACACAGATCTTATTGACGTCAAATCATTTTTCTAATGACTTCTATCATACTTTATACATGGGACCCCATCATCTACAATTCTGGGTTTTGACATAAATAGACAAAAAATAACTTTCAGAGGATCATCCTATTCACTTTCGCTAATAGTAGTCTATCTATCCAGGCACTAGTAACCATGAAGAAAGACGACAGTCTCTAAGACCAGTGAAAAGCCAAGGCTAAGGCAACAGTTTTTGAATTAGTGCTGTCCAACATGTACTCATTTATAAAAGGAAAATAAATTTATTGGTGAGTTTTATATAAATGGTGTTTTCAGTAGTTATTAAGAGAAACTTAAAAACTGAACGCCAATTCAAGAGAATCTCTGTCAAAGTGCCCAGAAAGAGACCCTTAGCTGCTCCTATGTAGAAGAAAACACTTCCCAATTTAAAACCCAGATTCACACAAGTTCTATGTAAGTCTATCCTGATAAATTGAGTCACAAAGGAAATCACTAAAAGGTAGACTCATCAGAAATGTTGTCCAGGGGCTGGTCTCATGGCGGAGTAGATAAGTTCACGTGCTCTGCTTCGGCGGCCCAGTGTTTCACGGTTCAGATCCTGGCTGTGGACACGACACCGCTCATCAGGCCATGCTGAGGTGGCGTCCCACACAGCACAACCATAGGCACTCACAACCAGAATATACAACTATGTACTGGGGGGCTTTGGCGAGAAGAACAACAAAAAGATTGGCAACAGATGTTAGCTCAGGTGCCAATCTTTAGGAAAAAAAGAAAAAAAAAGAAATGTTGTCCAACAAAGAACTCTGCAAAGTTAAAATGGGTCATGACTATGGGTCCAGAAATGCAAAAGAAACATAGCTAAAGGAGTGAAATCTGAAACAAAAATCCCAAATGTAACAATGAAAATTATAAAATATGAAGGGGGGAATCACGTTTGCTCCAAGTATTCTGACATGACGCTAAAACATTCTCACAGCAATGACTTAGATTTGCCTCCAGTTCTCTGTTAAAAGTAAAAAAATGAGTAAGACACAACTTTGGGATTTCTTTTGGGTTTTTTCATTTGTTTGTTTGCTTTTGTTTTTTAACTAATCAGACCTAACTAATGATGAATTTGATCTTTTTTTAAAAAAACTGTTGCTATATGAGTATGTTAATGACTCATGATTGATGAATAAGACTGAGACAAGAAGGAAATGGATCAAATTGATCTTATTAAAGCAGATAAAAGCTTTCTGTAGAACTCAGCCAATTAATGCCACATTCTAAAGCTACCGACTTGTCTAAATACTGTCTGTGCAGTATAATCTACTTTATCCTTTAGCTTTGCAGGATTTCTTGCTTTCTGAAGTTCAATTTCAGAGTAAATACTGTCAAGTGTGTTTTATGAGGACTAAATGTAAATAGTTTGTAAGAAATCAATAGATAATGTCTAATATAACAAAAAACAAGAGAACAGCATAAGTATTCTACTGAAAAATTAGGTAAATACAGGAACAAAGAGCTAAAAGAGCTGAAAGGGGAGAGAACTAAAATAGGAGATTACAGCTTTCCATTATAAACCTGGTAGCACTCTGACTTTTAAAATTATATATTAAAACTACGTATGTATTAAGTTGAATAAAAAAGGAGGGGAAGAGACTGAGACTGTGAGCATGGAAGCACTTTCTGAAGATGCACTCCCACTCTAACTCTGCTGCGCTTCAGTGAACAGAAATTTACCTAGTCTAGAGATACTGGTTTTGTTTCATTTTGTCTTAATTCCCCCAAAACATTATTTGCATGATTATTTTGAGTCATCCAGTTAAAACAAGATTTAAGGAAAGACCTTTGACAATGTTTTCCTCCAAGATGACATGGTCTTACAAGGTATTTCAGTAATCTTTAACTAGCTGAAAATAGGTAAATGTGTCCTGAAAGTTCTGCACTTTTAAGAGCCAGCACTTAATAATTCACATAAATGGGTTGTGATTCTAAATCAGAGGGTTCAAAGCTGCATCAGGAATGTTGAGTAGCAATAACATACCAGGAGAAAGGAGAAATGAGATGCATAAACTGTTTTTAAAACTCAAATCCTCATTTAAAAATATTAGCATAACTTTTCCAGAATAGTTGAATCGCATGCTGTACCATTTTTCAAAACACAGGTCTAAATCCTAAAGGCTATTAGATATTAAAGATGCCAGATCAAAGAACTAAATTGAAAATGTTGCTCTTAAGGATAAGAACAAATTCCAGTGAGGCATTTCTGGGCCTATCAGAAAAGCGGGAGATCCAAGGGTTGGGTAGAGAAAACAGCTCATGATATGAAGGCCTCGAGAATCAAAGCCAAACTAACAATAAATGCAATGAGGTTTCTGTTTGTTTTTTGAAGTGCCAATTAAAAAATCTGTATTGTTAATATATGTCCATCTTTGTTTCACTAACGAGTGATAAGCTTGGGCTTCACATCACATTATTTACAGAGATGTACATGACATAATCTTTTCCAAAAAATTCCAACTAAGAATTACGAATTAAGAAAAATAATAATGTACAATGTTCTGTGACTTACAAAGAGTAGATTACTGGCTTGACCGTAACTCACTGAGAGAAGGAGGTGCTTCCTGTTTCCCTTCAGCGTGTTTACTTTTGGAGCAACTCAGCTAGGTGGCATTTTTCTGCCAGGTTACATCACCCAGCAACAGCACTTGGGGAGTCATCTATTAACAGGTTTTTCCAAACCAACTAATGTTTGTGAACTATAAGTTGTACAAAACTTCAAAAGTTTTTAGTTTGCTTTTGAACTAATATGCTGCTGGTACAGTGACAAAAGCCAACAAAACTGCACTTCCGGGAATACTATGATACTTATAATACTTCCTCCAACACTATGAAACTACATAACCACAAGGCTATTTACTGCAGCATTGTGCATAACTGTGAAATACGGGAAGTAAATACTCATACATAGGAGGGTGGCTGAATAAACTAAGGAAGATATCTATGAACTGATATAAAGTGATTTCCAGGACATAATGTTAAAGGGAAAAAAGCAAAGTGCCAAAGAGTATCAAGTATGCTACCTTTTGGGTCAGTGTGTAGGGGAAATAAGAAAATATAGACGTATCTGCTCACTTGTACATAAAGAAACAAAGTATAAACTAAAAATAGAGGTTGACTACCCTGGGAATGGGAAGGAAAGGATGGAAGGATGGGAATGGGATAAAAAGTGTACCAGGGAGGCAATTCTAGAATCATGTTCTAGAATTTTTACTGACTCAAAACTTAAAAAATAAGAATGGGGCAAGCAAAATTGCAATTCAAAGAAAAACAAATGAATCTAACTATATTTTGAAGGAATGGTATAACCAAAGGGGAGCGAAGGGAAGGAGAAAGGAGACTAACCCGAGCGGCTCGTGAACACACTATTTTGACTGTATATCCTCAGCCCAACGACAAAAACAGCTGTAAACAAATACTGAACTCCAGTTAGTAGGTTTGTTTTCTCACAATGGCATAGTTTAGCAATTCTGAAACAATTTTAAGTGTACTATAGGATTCAGCAATTAAATAAATAATTTGTGGATAATAAGAATCAAGTTTTTCACTGTCAGAGAAGGGAATTATAAATATGGAAAGGGAGAAAGCTAGAATGAACCCTGTAGTATTAGAGGCATCAAATGAATAAAAATCAGTTTTTAACATGTCCATATATGTATAGATATGAATAGATATCTGTGTATATACATACGTGTGTATATGTACACATGAATGCATGCACATAAATACACACAAAAACACACACACTTTTTGTACATTTTCTGGCTCTATCTGCTGAAGCAATGACACTTTAACAGCAATAAGCACATCTAGCACCCAGACCTTAGCTTCTAAATACCATTCTTCACTAAAAAGGAAACTGGGTTCCTTGGAGAAGTGGTTGATTCCAGGGCTGGAATTGGAAAAGTATAAGATGAGCCTGAGAGACTTCTAGTTTCTGCTGTGACACGTAAAGAGCTTGGAAACCAACACTCTCATCCTCACAACAGAAAAAAGCTGAACAAACTGAAAATCAACAACTCTTCTTAGATCCTTCATAGAACTGAAGTCACGGGGCAAACTTTTGCCACAAAATTGGAGAGACAGTTGAATACGGAGAATCACAGCTTACTGGCAGCTGAAGCCCAGGAGCAGAAGCCCACTCTTGGAGTCAGGAACCCACAGGAACTCAAACTCTAAACGACAACTGCTCCAGGCTCAGTGTGGACAAGCTTTGGGGTTAAAAACCCCAGGAGAATGAACAATCCGAAAAGAAAATCAAGTAAACAATTTCATTTACAATAGCATCAAAAAGAATACACAGGAATAGACTTAACCAAGGTGGAGAAAAATTTGTACAATGAAAACTACAGGGGCCGGCCCCATGGCCAAGTGGTTAAGTTCACGCGCTCCGCTTTGGCAGCCCGGGTTTCGCTGGTTTGGATCCTGGGCACAGACATGGCACCGCTCACTAGCCCATGCTGAGGCGGCATCCCACATTCCACAACTAGAAGGACCCACAACTAAAATGTACGACTATGTGCTGGGAGGATTTGGGAAGAAAAAGCAGGAACAAAAAAAGGCAGAAGATTGGCAACAGTTGTTAGCTCAGGTGCTAATCTTTAAAAAAAAAAAAAGAAAACTCTAAAGCACTATTGAAAGAAATTAAAGACACAAATAAATGGGAAAACAGCCTATGCTCATAGACTGGAAGACTTAATATTGTCAGTACTACCCAAAGAGATCTACAGATTGAAGGCAATCCCTATCAAAGTCCCAACAAAGGTTTTTGCAGAAATAGAAAAATCCATCCTAAACTCATATAGAATCTCAAGGGACCCTGAATAGCCAAAAGAATCCTGAACAAAGTTTGAGGTCTAACACTTATTGATCTCAAAACTTATTATAAAATTTATTATTACTTTTGATTACTACAGTAATCAAAACTGTGGTACTGGCATAAAGACAGACATATAAAAAAAGAATAGAATAAGGAGCCCAAAAAGCAATTGTCATTTAGAGTTTGATGTGGGTTCCTGACTTTAGCATATGTGGTCAGATGATTTTCAACAAGGGTGCAACGACCATTCAACGGGGAAAGGACAGTCTTCAACAAATGGTGTTAGAAAAACTGGATATCCTCATACAAAAGAATGAAGCTTGGCCTTTACCCTACAGCATGTACAAAAGTAACTCAAAATGGATCAAAGACCAAAATGTAAGAGCTAAAACTATAAAAGTCTTAGAAGAAAGCATAGGGGAAAATTTCATGACACTGAATTTGGCAACGATTTCTTAGATATGACACCAAAAGCACAGACAACAAAAGAAAAAAACAAACTGGACTACATCAAAATTAAAAACTTCTGTGCATCAAAGGACACAATCAACAAAGTGAAAAAGCAACTCATGGGATGGGAGAAAATATTTGCAAACCATTTATCTGATAAGAGGTTAATATACAGAATACATAAAGAACTCCTAAAACTCAACAACAAAAAAACAACCCAATTAAAAAATAGGCAAAGGACCTGAAGATACATTTCTTCAAAGAAGGTATGCAAATAGCCAAATAAGCACGTGAAGATGCTCAACATCACTAATCATGAGGGAAATGTAAATCAAAACCACAAGGAGATATCACTTCACATTCATTAGAATGGTTATTATTTTAAAAAATGAAAAAAAAAAACTAAAACAGAAAATAAGCGTTGAGGAGGATGTGGAGAAATTGGAACTCTGTGTGCACTGTTGGTGGGAATGTAAAATGATGCAGCCACCATGGAAAACAGTATAGCTATTCCCCAAAAAATGAAAAATAGAATTACCATATGATCCAGCAACTCCACTTCTGAGTACATATACCCAAAAAAACTGATATTTGTACACCCATGTTCATAGCAACATTATTCATAACAGCCAAAACATGGAAGCAACTCAAGTTGCTTGACGGATGAATGGATAAACAAAATGTGGTACAGATATACAATGGAATATTATTCAGCCTTAAAAGGAAGAAAATTCTGGCATATGCTATAATATGGATGAACCTTGAAGACACTGTGCTAAGTGAAATAAGCCAGACACAAAAGGACAAATATTATATGATTCCATTTCTGTGAGTTACTAGAGTAGTCAAATTCAGAGTCAGAAAACAAATGGTGGTTGCCAGAGCTGGAGAGAGGGAGAATGGAGAGTTATTGTTTAATGGGTATGGAGTCCTAGTTTGGGATAATGCAAAGTTCTGAAGACAGATGGCGATGATGGTTTCATGACAGTGTGAATGTACTTAATTCATTGTGAACTGTACACCTAAAAATTGTTAAAATGGTAAATTCTATGTTATGTATATTTTACCACAATAAAAAAAAAAGAATGGGAAAAAGAATGACATCGTTTTGGGTTGTTTTTGAACCTGTATGCTCCTGGTACGATAATAAAACAAACAGTAGGCAGAGGCCAAGTTTGAAAACAAACTATACAAAACCAGATAGTCTTTCTTAGTATTAGTGGCAGAGAAACTTAAAATAATTAAGTTTCTAATTCCTCCCAACCAGTAGAAAGTTAATCTTCTTTCTCATCAAGAATTTATTGAGCACAAACGAGGCACTAGGTTAGGAACTGGGAATATGTTGTGTTGCTGCAAGTATGCATACATACTCAGAGCCCAAGAGGCCAAGTGTTCTTATACAAACACAAAACCAGGTGACAAAGTTTAGGCATTATGTGATGTACTGAAAAACTTCTAGTTGGATCCAGAATGTTCACTCTTCGTGGTCCAAACATTTTGCCTTCCCAAAGCTGTAAGTCTTCTAGACAGTAGCTACTTACGGTGCTTTTCCCAACTGATCTGGATCTATTCCAGAATGACATTTAAACTATTTTTTATCTACTTTCCTAGAAGCCACCATGGCTTACTAAACACTATTTGTGGGACACAAGCCCCAAGTGTTTGGTTCCAACGCAATACTACCTGGCAATATTAACCAACATGGTGACAATTTAGAAAGTGGCTACACAATTATTTTGGACAAGAAGGCTAAACATCTCTATTTACTTTTGCTGAAATTTAACTTATAATGAAAAGGTTCTGAGGAAGAAAAAAAGAAGAAAAGCTGGATATTCTTTACTCTGTGGATCATAAGTTAAACCCAAGATAGCAACTTTCCTGGGAACTGGTAAGGTCTGTGAAATTTAAAAGGGCTATAGCCTTTAAAGTTCTTCAAAAAAATTATAAATCATGTTTTCTGACACCAAACTGATTTGAATCTCCTCCATTTTTCTTTCTTTATGAACATTTATATTCACCCTCTTTCTCTCAAGCATCTTTAATCTTTCATCTTCTACTGGTTCCTTTCTCTTTGCCTTTAAACTAAAATAGATTTCCTTAATCTTGAAAAATCTTAACTGGGATGTCCTCCCTTCCAGATAGTCTCACCTCTTGTCAGTATCAAACTTCTGAAACAGACTAAAATAGTCTCAAATAGTCCAAATCTGGGTTCGATAGAAACTGTTTTCTGTTTTACCAAAAACCATGCTCTTTTCTCAGTCCCTAACCTTAATGGTGTTATTCTATTTACCCTAGTGATTACTAGCACCTCCTTTCAAATTTCCCTTTCCTTGGTTCCCACAACTAAAATTTCCCTCCTTGGCTCCCAAAACTAAACTCTTCTAAATCTTCTTTTAACTTCTCAACCACTCCTCCTGCCCCCTGTAATTCCCTCAACAACCCTCTTTCCAACCCTCAATTGTGAGCATTCCCCAGGGCTCAGTCCTTGGATACGTACTCTTCTATTTACACATTCTTTAAGAGGGCTCAACCATTTTCATACCTCCAACTATAGACTTTTTGGTTGCATGACTAAAATTTAGATTAAGTTCAAGACTGAGTTCCAAATTTACATCCTCTTACTGGAAATTGCTTGAAATGCCTAGCTGTCAGCTCAAATTCAACACAGCTAAGAAATATATTTTTGGGTAGCTAACAGTTAAACTTTAACTTTTCTTCACCTAGTTAAATTCTACCACCCTTTCAGCTCAATCATCATTTTCTCAGGAAAACATTTCCTGACTCCCTGATTACCAAATGTCCACATACCTCTCATCCACAGCCGTTCATAGCTATAATTTCCCATCTATTTTGTGATTCTTTAATGGCTACCTCCTCCACTAGTTGGTAAGGTCCATGAGAGCAGGGATCAAGCCTTTTGGGAGTGGAAGGTGAGGGGTATGGTAATCACCATATTCTCAGCACCTACCATTAAGTTTCAGACATGTAGTAAATAACATTGATCCAAAATTTGTCAAGTGAATGAACAAAAGCGCTCTACATTTTTCCTGGGTAACGAGTCTCCCATCAATCCTATTTCCATCTCAATTGCTAATATTCCACTGTAATCCAGGTCTCTACTCCACGGTTTAATTACAAAAGTAGTTTACTCCATGAGCTCCTTCAGATTTTCCTCACTTCACTCTACACTGCCACAAGAATAATTTCCTTAACTTTTTTACTATGCCATTCTCCTAACCAATAATCTTCAGTGACCTCCTATTTGCCTCAAAAATAAATCTAAGCTAATGCAGACATTTCACTAAAGAGCTCAATTTGCCAAGAACACCAATGTCAGCTGCTCAGGACAGCCCTTCCCATTGGCCATGGCTTTGAAAAACACACCAGTTCTTCTCTTTGACTCTCCCTTATTCTAAGTTCCCTGCAGACCACCAGCAGTAACATTACCTTGGAAATGTTACTACTAACTGCATCACAAACATCTAATATTAATTAACCAAGTTTTATTGGCAATACATTTACAAACTATCTCTTAGGATGTGTTTCTTACAAGGTATGATTAATATTATTATTTATAAAATTCTTATCAATTATAGTTTCGGATAGTTTCATAAATTTGGCCTTAAATTCTAATGATCACAGATTCAAAAAGTCTAAGTAAATTATGGCAAATTAAATTTACCTATCTAAAATAACAGCTGAAGACTGGTTTAACATTAGAAAAAACTGTTAATATAACACACCCCATTAAGAAACTGCGAGTGTTGGGGCTGGCCCGGTGGCACGGCGGTTAAGTGCGCACGTTCTGCTTTGGCAGCCCGGGGTTCGCCAGTTCGGATCCTGGACATGGCACCGCTTGGCAAGCCATGCTGTGGCAGGCATCCCACATATAAAGTAGAGGAAGATGGGGATGGGTGTGAGCTAAGGGCCAGCAAAAAAGAGGAGGATTGGCAGCAGATGTTCACTCAGGGCTAATCTTCCTCAAAAAAAAAAAAAAGAAAGAAAGAAAAGAAACTGCAAGTTTCTAAGGGACCAGGCCCGTGGCCGAACAGTTAAAGTTCCACATGCTGTACTTCAGCGGCCTGGGTTTGCAGGTTCGGATTGCAGGTGTGGACCTACTCTACTCATCAGCCATGCTGTGGAGGCATCCCACGTACAAAGTAGAGAAGACTGGCAGAGATGTTAGCTCAGGGCTAATCTTCCTCATAAAAAAAAGAAAGGAAGAAAGAAACTGCAAGTTTCTTTTTCAAGGGACTGTTTCTGTATGAAATAAAATTCATAAAACATACACCAAAAATAAGAAAAAAAAATAACCATAATGTGTTACTATGCTATGATATTAAAATCTTTATGAAATATAATAATATGTAATCAAATCGAGTGGCTTAGTTTCTCTTCATTAAAGCCCAATAATTTAAACTAGGTTTTCTAATGGTAAGTATAATGCCTTTTTCCCCAGACAGATTATTCATATAATTTATGGTAAGAGCTACAGAGAAAGAAATACTAAACTTTTAAAATTCTTATAAGATCTCTAAGTGATTTAATCTCATGCTGCATAATTTTATGCATGTTTCAACACAAAAAAACTTCCTGAACTGGAAACCTGCATTATTATTAAAGTTAGAATACTTACGGATTAGAAAAAGAACAGACAAGTGGACAAATAGGTAGGCAGGTACCACACTACTAGAAGACCACTAGTAGATAAGACCCAAAAATCTAGCAGGGAGGGGAACACTATTAAACAGTCTTGCTTAATTCAGTGCTTTCAGAGAATTAAATGGACCTCAGTTCATGATTAAATACAATTAAGAAAAACAAAACAAAAAACCTTAGCAGTCACACTCCCTGAACTTTATAAAATAATCCTGTCCTCACATCATATCTAAACTCAAGAAAAGACAATGGGAATTTTACCACAGATTTTTTAAAAGAATTCCAATTTGATTTTTCAAAAGGAACTAAACAAGGACTCCAGTTGTTCTGTGTTTTATCTCCAGTGTTATATTAACCCAGAGACCTTAGGCAATTTGCCCAAAATCAAAATGAAGGGAAGAGGTTGTAAGAATGACATAGTGGCATAAACACAGAACCTGTTTTAAAATGGTACTGAATAATTACCCTGGAGAAAAGTGTAAAGCAAACACAGAGATCAAGGCCCTGAAGCTAAGCCAAATGATGAAAGCACAACACAGCAAAAGGTCTCTATTAAGTTTATCGCTAACATAAAAAGTGGTCTGTAAAGGTGAATCCAATGTATTCAATCTAATCCAGAGTATAAATCAAATCCAAGTTTATACACAAGTATCAAATTAGGTAATAATACATTAGTAAGAATAATTCCTTTAAATTATCTAAAAATAATTTTTAAATATTTGTTCATAAACTCTCCCAATACTTGAATGAAAGAGCCATAATTCCTCCATATGATATTAAATCGACATCAGATAATCTGCGAACTCCCACAGGACATCCTGATCAGTAGCAGAGTTCTTTACATCCCATAGAAAGCTCTCAAGTTTACAAAACGCTTTTAGATCTATTATGCCTCACTTAAACTTTACTCCTTACAACTGCTTGTTTTTACAATTAAGGAAACTGAAGCTCACCAAATTGACCTGCACAAAACAATTTATCTAGGGTGTTCTGACTCAAAGTTTAAAAAAAATTATATATTTTGCTCATCCTTAGTTAAAATATCTACTTTCCTTTACTTCATCAATAAATAAAGCATCATTAGCAGAATGGGCATATCGGCCTGAACAAGCACTAACTTTCTAAACCAGACTGCATGACACCCACAATTGGATATTCATTGTCCATTTCAACAAGTAACTTTAAGTGTTTGCTCAGTAATTACTCAATTTGCTGGGAAAAAACAAAAACCACAAATAAACACTAAATAACGTAGGGCATCACCACTTAGAATATGCGCAAAATTACCCAATATGTTGCAAAAACTATACACACAACTATTTCTTAAATAATCTGTTTCCACGCTGATAGCAAAAATTCACCTTGGTTGATTTGCTTTCTTTTTCTCTGCTAAAAATGTGATGAATTCTGAATTGTTGCAAGAAAACAAATTAACCGTTTTGGGAGAAAATAATATATAAATGTTATATAAATGAATTTGTTTGCCACAACAAGTAGCATCATTTCACAAGAATCCTGGTTTGTAACTTAACCACATAATAAAGAAAAAATTAACCAAGACCCAATGGTTTATTTATTTATTTTTCTTTTTTAAAGACTGGCACCTGAGCTAACAACTGTTGCCAATCTTTTTTTTTTAATCCTTCTCCTCAAAGCCCCCCAGTACAGAGTTGAGATTCTAGTTGTAAGTGCCTCTGGTTGTGCCATGTGGGATACCACCTCAGTGTGGCCTGATGAGCGGTGCCATGTCCACACCCAGGATCTGAACTGGCGAAATCCTGGGCCGCCAAAGCAGAGCGTGCGAACCTAACCGCTCAGCCACAGGGCCGGCCCCAAGGACCCAATGTTTTAAATGCCCTTTTGGCAAAAAGCAATCATTACCAACACCAACAGCATTTAACATATATCCAACCATATTAAATTGACTCATAGGAAACTCCAGCTGACAGCCATCTTCTGAATCTAAGAAATACAAGCACTGCACAGCAAGAATAACCCTATGTCTAGACTACAGGTTGTCAATGGACTTAATTTATCATCACAAAAGACTGATCTCCCAATCATCCAATGGAGAGATGAAATAATGGAATTTAAAAAAAATAAAATAACTAGGGGCCTAATGGTTAAGTTCGGCACGCTCCACTTCAGTGGCCTGGGATTGCAGGTTCAGAGCCTGGGCACAGACCTACATCACTTGTCAGCCATGCTGTGGCGGTGACCCACATATAAAATAGAGGAAGACTAGCACAGATGTGAGCTCAGGGGTAATCTTCCTCAGCAAAATAAATAAATAAATAAAACTAAGCATAAACATTTCAAAACTTTGACAACATCTATAAAGGCTATTATTATAATTAAATTATCAAACAATTATTTTGGGTTAGAAGACACTGGCTCAGAGTAACACTTATTCTGCATTCCTGCTACATTCTACTTGCTAGTTCTAATTAATTTAAAGAATAAATCTATTATTATGTCAATGAAACCTACAAATCAGTGTTACCCAGCATTACTAAATTTTCATGAAAACCAGCAAAAGTTCCAACATGTATCAGTCCAAGTTGCCACGACATGCTGCAAGGTTTGCCACTCAAGAGAAAGCTTGGTGTATCTTGAATCATCTGGAATTTCTTTTAGGTTACATAAATTAATACTTATAATAATGGAAAGGACAGAGCCAGAAACAGAAAAGTGTGAAAATAACACCTTCAGAAACTGAGCAAAGAAGGAAAATCTAAAGATATTGGCTCATCAGAGCAGAATGAAGCAGACTTGCTTAAAAAAAGAGACTGGTTTTCCCAATCGCTTGGAGGGAAAAAAAGACTAACACAAAATAAATACAGTTGTTTTCTCCTAAGATACAAGATTTTGTTTGTTTAAAATTCTGGCAGTAGGAGGGTGTTTTGTTTTTAGTAACCACAAGAAAAGCTATGAATTAAAATTGATACAGAATACAATTTTTCATACAGTTTACAATAAATGCTTAAAACTAACATCTTTATGTGATAAAGCAAGTATAGTAATATGTTAATGGTAGAATTTCAGTGGTTGGGTATATGGGTGTTCAACATATGATTTTTTAAAACATTTCTGTATGTTTGAAATTTTTCATAATAAATGGGGGCTAAAACTAAATCTACCCCTTAGAGAGACAGTAGTGATTAAACAACATAATGTACACAAGCACACAGCAGCTGCCCAATAAATGTTAATCTATCTCCTGGTCCCTTTTGAACAATGTCAGTTATCCAAAGAATGGGCTAACTCAAAAAATCAAGAACTTCAGGTTCTAGCAATGTATGTTTTTGAGTAAAGAACACAACATGAAAAGCCTTCAACAATAAACACTTAGTTGTATAAACAAAGTTCTTTCAAAGACACAGATGGACTCAGAAGAAAGGAGAATACCCTAGGTGCCAGGAAAAAGAGGGAAGGAGGATTAAAAACCATGGCACCAAGAAGGGGAGGAAGGAAGAAGGGAGACTGTTCCATTAACCTAGGCTTGAGGCTTAATGACCAGGGACAGAAGACAGGGTCTTGACTGTCAGCAAGGATAAAAGCGAAACTGAGGTCACTACATAAGCCTGAAACCACTTCCATACTTTAAACCAAAGAGATTATAACACTGAAAACTGATCACAAGAAAGTGTCTCCCTTTCCATACATTTAGAGCAGAAAAAAGAAAAACCTTATTGCTTAACAACATTCACTTTTCTGGAGAAAATGGGAAGGAATGTAACTTCTTGATATGACAAATCAAAGGCTGGCACATGAACTTGACTCGACTTGCCCAGACAACCGTGACAGAGCTTGCTAGCTAGCTGCTAGCATTTCGTGCTCCCCTTCTCAGTGTGGAGTTGTCACCGGGCAGGAGTTACCCAACCCCTGGGTATGTGCTGCTGAAGACTTCTGGCCAATGCAATGTGAACAAAAGCAGAGTTGATCACCTTGGGGCCAGGGTTTTAAGAACAGGTGGTTAAAAGGTTGAATTTTATGGTATGTAAATCACATCCCAATGAGCAAGGAAGGAGAGAGAGGTGATAAGGACTTAGAAAAAAAAAAAGGCAGCAGCAAGCAGGGCTTCCGACTCTTTCCTGCCTGACAGCAGAGCCTCCCAAGCCCTGGGAAATGGAACCACAAGATGGGAGAAACCAGGGTCTCCAGATCACCAGATGGCTGATAGTCTCCCACAACTTCTCTTGTGTTAAGCCACTGATATTTCTGGGTTTGGTATGACAGTTAGTCTTACCCCAAATAATACATGAACTGAAAAGAAATTTTTTATCTTGTAAGTGGGTAAAGGGCTTATCTCAACCCAATTATAAGATAAGCTGAACTTCTTGACACATAACGAAACTGTACCCATGGAACTCTCACGCTGAAGCACTTTTGTCAATATGAGCCAATGAAGATCTTTATCTTAAATTTTTAAAAATGTTAAATAGGCAACACATACATATGGCTCAAACATTTTTTAAATAAAAAATATAAAGAATATTGTGGAAAGTTTCGCACCAATTTTTATCCTCCATTAGCCTAGTTTCTTCTGTATCCTTCCAGAGTGTTCTAACGCAAATGTAAGCAAATACTAATAACTTTTTATTCTTCTTCCTTATAAAAAAGTAGTATACTATACTGAGTGGTAACTTTACTTTCTTCATTTAATAACAGATCTTAGAGATCTTTCCATACCTGATATAAAGAGCTTCTTTTCCACAGCAATACAATTGTTCATTGTTTGGATACACAATAATGCATTTAATCACTCCCTATTGAAGGGTGTTGGGTTGCTTCCAATTGTTTGCAATTACCACAAAAATTATTCAATAAAACACCTCCTACACATTCATCATACTGTTATGTATAGAAATGCTGGGTCAAAGGATATATACATACATTTGCAACTTTAATAAATCTCAATCTCCTTTTCTAACAAATTCTCCTCATTCATTTCCATTTCATATGACAGAAGTCAAAATTCAAGGGATGGTGATTTCTACTTCCACTCATGAAGGACTAATTAATTACTACAGGAATTGCACCTGTAGGGGAAGAAGACAATTCCTCCACTCTCTAGGTCCTTCTGGCTGGTCTATGAATTAAACTGACATGAGACAGAATAACAGGAAAAAATCAACAAAGCTTTATAATATGTATACATGGGAGAAATCCAGGAAAACTGCGCAACTCACCAGAATGGCTGAGGTCACTACCTTAGATACCATCTTCAGCTAAAGACAAAGGAGGATGCTGGGGGTGGGAGTTTGGGGCTTCGAAGAGGAGGAAGGCAATTTACATGGAGAAAAAAATGTAAATGTTTGTTAAACAAGTGTTTATTGGAACAGTTGTAGACAATGTTATCTTATAGCATTAGCTCCTTCCTAGAACAGGCCTTCTGCCTTAAAATTTTTTAGACAGGGGGAATGTCAGAGTTTCTTTCAGAGTCCTTTGTTCTTAAAAATAATCAAGTCAAAGAGACACATTTTGAGGTGGCCAATTCTGATCCCCCATGCCCCCATAGTAATTAACAACTAGACAAAATGTAAGAAATAATTTTCAGACGTTGGGCAACAGGCAGCACAGGACTACAATCCTTAAGTGAAGGGAAACAAGGTGAGCCTGATGATTATCTCAGCTTGCTGCCTGGAGGTGGTTTCCAGGCTGCAGCACAGGGAGAGGGAACCCAAACAGAATCTGGTGTTCTTGCTGAGCAGAGACGAGAAATCAAAGTTCAGGGAATCCAAGGGGGCTAGAATTTGCAAGACAGAGTACTACTATAAAGGAGAGCTGCGCAAAGAGCCCAGGAGATCTGCAGAGGGATCCCCTTGGGTTGAATCCTGTCCTATGTACGTGTGGTGGGAAACAAAACACTGAAAAGCAAATGGCCAAATAATTCCTGAAGCTCACAGAAGTCAGGGAGTAGTTCACTCACACCAGCCACAATGGAAAGACTTCATATAACTCAGGACCCAGAAGAGTCACATCTTAGCAGCAGAATTAAATTAGGCGTAGATTAAAAGCTACTCTGGACTTGCCCTAGAAAAGCTTAAAAGTAAGCCTCAAAAGGATCAAACTGATCTGCATGTAACCTGTGTGCCAGACAAAATCTAACACACTTTAAAGGAATTCAACAAAATTCAGGACTCAAAGATGTAAAATTCACAATGGCCAACATCCAATAAAAAAATCACCACACACGCAAAGAAGCAGGAATATGACCATCAGAAGAAAAATTAATCAGTAGAAAAAGACCAAGAAATGACAGATGATGGAATTAGCACATGAGGACCTTTAAACAGTTATTACACGTACACTCAAGGATGTAAAGGAAAATATGAACATAATGAAGAGAAAAATGGAACATATGTATATACATATATATATATGCACACACACATAGATAAAGACCAAAGTCAAACTTCTACAGATGACAAATAGAATATCCAAAATAAAAAAGTACGCAGGACAACATTAACAGCAGACTGAAAACTACAGAAGAAAAGATCAGTGAACCTAAAGACACAGCAATAGTAATTACCAAAAATGAAGCAGGAAGAAAAAAAATTTCTTTTGGGGGGAGGGGAAGTGAAGAACAGAGCCTCATGACCTGTGAGTCAATATCAAGAAATTTAACTTAGGTAAGATTTTTAGAGTCCAGAAGAGGAGTCAGAACAGAAAAACTATTTGAAGAAATAACGGGCACACAGTGTGTGTTCAAGTATTTGCTGACAGACATAAATAAAAACAGGAAAGGGCTATAAAAACATAAAAAACAATAGTGTGAAATATATTATCTATGTAAATATGCAAGTTACCAGAAAAGCAATGTGGTAACATGGAAAGACTGAAGTTTTGAATTTAAAAAGACCTGGGTTGGCATCTAAGCTGTTTCTTCTTCGTTGTTTTGTTGGTTTTTTTTGCTGAGGAAGATTCACCCTGAGCTAACATCTATGTCACAATCTTCCTCTATTTTGTATGTGGGTCACCACCACATCATGGCCGCCGACGACTGGTGTAGGTCCAGGCCCAGGAACTAAACCCATGCTGCCGAAGCAGAGCGGGCCAAACTTAACCACTAGGCCACCGGGCCAGTCTGCTAAGCTCTGTTTCTTAATACTTATGTGACTTGGGCAAACACAATCCATCTGATTCATTTTTTTATCTGTAAAATAAGGCTGATATCTGTCCTATCTACTGCAAACCATTATCAAGTGCTGCAAACGAGATAAAAAGAGTTCCATAAATTAAATGTTGGATAGTGACTTGACTCAGAATAATTAAACATTTAGGGAGAAGATTGTTAGGCCAATAATCAGTTTTTAAAAAGCAAGAATATAGAGAAAAATTGGCAACAGATGTTAGCTCACGGCCAATCTTCCTCACCAAAAAACAAAAACAAAAACAAAAACAAAAAACCCAAACAAAAAAGAAACAATAATTTAGGGGCTGGCCCAGTCGCATAGTGGTTAAGTCCACGTGCTCTGCTTCAGCAGCCTGGGGTTTGCCAGTTCGGATCCCAGGCGCAGACCTACACAATGCTTAGCAAGCCATGCTGTGGCAGGTGTCCCACATATAAAATAGAGGAAGATGGGCACAGATGTTAGCTCAGAGCCAATCTGCCTCAGCACAGATGTTAGCTCAGAGCTAATCTTCCTCAAAAAAAAAAACAAAACAAGAATATTTGGTGAGTTCCTCCCTGACACTTACACCTGGTTCCACATTTCCCCTGTTGTAAGAGAGTTAAGTTTTTCAGAACACATTTTATATGAAACAAAACTCTTGTCATCTTTTTCATGCCAAATAAAATCCTGCTTATTAATTAACCCATACAGCAAATGCTCAGTAACTATTTTACAAATGAATGAGTAAAAAGCTTAAGATAAAAGTATAAGATAAAATAACTGGTTCTCTTCTTTTGGTCCTGGGGATAGATAAGCCAAATCAGAAGCTGGGAAAAAAAATTTCAGGGAGACCCTCCAAGCTGAGAACCCTACACTAAAATGACTAATTCCTCCTATCTCCTTGCTTTTAACTGGAGACTTCAAGATGAAACAAAACAAAACAAAACAATGAAATTGCTGGAAAGGAGATACTATTTACTCAAAATCTGAACAAGATGAACAATTAAGTTGAATCACACGAAACTGCTGCTTTTACAGTTATGCGGGATACATTCTGAGAAATGCGGCATTTAGATAATTTCATCATTGTGCGAACATCATAGAGTGTACTTACACAAACCTAGATGGTACAGCCTACTACAGACACTGGCTATACGGGACCACCACTGTACACACGGTCTGTTGCTGACCAAACGTCATTATGTGGCATATGGCTATATAAGTCAAATACGATCAAATATTGGTAATTTCTTATGGTTCAACGTAACAAAAACAATGAGACCAGAAAACAGTGCTTAAAGGAGAGCTGGGAAGAGGGGAAAGGGGCAGTGGGCTGTGCAGAGGAAAAGTACTGAGCAGTATTTTGGTGCAGAAAATTCCCAAATCACTGAACATAAAATCTTCACCAGGGCCGGCCCCATGGCATAGTGGTTAAGTTCAAAGTAGTCCACTTCAGCAGCCCAGGTTCGGATCCTGGGCGCAGACATATACCGCTCATCAGCCATGCTGTGGCAGTGACCCACACATGAAGTGCAAGAAGACTGGCACAGATATTAGCTCAGGGCTGATCTTTCTCAGCAAAAAAAATCTTTACCAACAACTAATATTTACATATAAACCCTGTAAACTCAAAAGCTGTAACTTGGTACTCTCTAGAAGCCCACACCACTGCACTAGGTGTTTATGGGTGTGGGACAGCAGGATGCTGTGTAGGGAGTTAGTGGGAAGTAGAGCTGGGGAAGTAGGCTGTGACCATCCAGCTGAAGAATGTGAATTTGGGGCCGGCCCGTGGCCAAGTGGTTAAGTTCACACACTCTGCTTCAGTGGCCCAGGGTTTCGCTGGTTCGGATCCTGGGCGCGGACATGGCACTGCTCATTAGGCCACGCTGAGGCGGCGTCCCACATGCCACAACTAGAAGGACCCCAATTAAAAAAAATATATACAACTATGTACTGGGGGCACTCAGAGAGGGGAAAAAAAAAAAGATTGGCAACAGTTGTTAGCTCAGGCGCCAATCTTTAAAAAAAAGTATGTGACTTTCTTTCCATATGAGGAAGGGAACCACAACAATCTCTTCTGACTTCTGCTTTCACTGCACTAGTTTCTCCTATTTCAGATGCACTTTCAAGTTGAAAATCAATATACAATACTATAAATCCTTGAAACCTTTTATAATAATAAAAACAACAACAACCAGACACACAAAAGCTTTTATCTATATACAAAATAACAAACAGCCAGGCCCTAATAAATCCACCAAATCAGAGTTTTAATATGAGATTAAGGAATTCTGTTTCAAAACTATCAAAACTAGGGGCAGGCCCTGTGGCCAAGTTGTTAAGTTCGCACGCTCTGCTTCAAAGGCCCAGGGTTTCGCCGGTTCAAATCCTGGGCCAGGACATGGCACCGCTCATCAGGCCATTGCCGACGAAAATAATCCATAACCAATCTATAAATGAAAATTTGGGAGAGTTTATTCTGAGCTGAAATCTGAGGACCATGGCCCGGGGCCTTTCTTCCTGAAGGAAGAAAGGGCACCAAAGAAGTGAGGTATACAGAGTGGTTATATACCCCCATACAGGACGTTTCACATATGATTGAAATGTCCCTCCCACAATAGTCACAAGATTGCCCTGTCAGCACAGAGCTTGGTGGACACAGCAGGTAGTGGGTCTGCTATCTCAGAGCAGGAGGCAAGCCTGTTGTCTTGAGCTGGGTGGTCACAGGTGAGCACAGCAATCAGTTCCTAGCCTAAGGAAAGAGGCTTAATCCTTAAGGGAACGCCAACGTTGGGAGGGGGAGGGAAGTTGCACCTTTATCTCAAGGGCCTTTGTTCTTGCCATAGGGAATATCTAAAGCAGATATACTATGCATGCTCAAAGGTCAGGCCGAATTAGGTTTACACCAAATGGCTTCCTCATATTCTCCAATATATCCTATTGCTTGCCATTTTTATTTGTCACCATGCTGAGGTGGCATCCCACATGCCACAACTAGAAGGACCCACAACTAAAAATACACAACTATGTACCAGGGGACTTTGGGGAGAAAAAGGAAAAATAAAATCTTAAAAAAAAAACTATTCAAAACTAACTCTGCTACCTAATTACCTCAGAAAAGTGGATTACCTACTGAAAATATTTTTGCACTGTCCTTAATGTATGATTAATTTATATATTTATACTTTAATATAGACCAGTTTCATAGACCAGAGAATGTTCCAACCTTAGCAATATAAAAGTCCTTACATATTACTTTCCCTTTTAAAAGTTGCTAACTTTTGGAAAAATTTCAGTGATTTTTATATTTATCTGGTTTTACAAAGGGCAAAAAGACAAAATCAATGCCTTCTGTTTCTCAGCTGATAAAAGAGCTAAATTCTTAGTCATTCCTTTTGACTGCATTCCTTAAGGCAGTCTCTAGAATAAGGACTAATTTTTTCCTCTTATCTAAGACAATGAAGTTGTCCTTTGATAGGCAGTATATTCCAAATTTAGGCATCATTTAGGCAAAAAGAACTAAAGAGTATTTGGTAGAACTGAATTCCTTTACCAAGAGACTTCACTCCTTTGCTCTCCATAATCTCAATGCGTACACATTTTAAATACCAGGTAAGGGCTCTATAAATATCCTTGGCCTTACTCTTCAAGTAAGTTCAGCTAACGTTTTCCTGAAGGAGCCTTGGAAGGATTATATAAAAGGTGTGGTGCATTACAGTTCACTTCCCATAGAAAGCCTTATCTTGAGCAATTTCATCTGCAACAACAAAGGGAAAGGGAAGGGAAAGACCATTTATGGGCAAATGCAATTTGACGGATGGTCTACATATTTAAAAATCTTCATCCTCACCATAACCCTGTGGGAGTATGTTTCATTACCTCAGTTTTACAGAGAAGGAAACTGAAGGTTGAAGAGAGTAATTCGCCCAGGTCACAGTAAGTGGTAAGTGAGCCAGGATCTGAATCCAGGACTGTAGTTCCAAAGCCTGCTCTATTTTGCCATTCACATTGCCTCTCCCAACACGAGCTCCACATGACTACAGGACTTCATCTCTCTTGTTTTTCCCTTCAGGTGTAATAGGTGTGCTCAGCAATGGCACTAATTAACCGATGGCAGATTCCGTTCATGAATAAAACTCTCCATTACATCCCTTCTCCCTCCTTGAAGTTTTTGTCCACTTCATGTTTCTATCACGTTGCAGAGCTGATCCGGCCAGTGCAGGTGATATCGACCCTGATATCAGTTTCCCCACATTAAACTCAGCATATATGGGGTTAAAACCAAAACACTCATTCCCTGCTTACTCTCTGGCTTCCTGGCTCCAGAATCCACTATCCTCCATGGAGACAGACACCGTCAAGGACAAGCACCTGGACTATCTCCTCCCGCAAAGAGATACGGGCTGGTGGGAAAGCTGCTGACCAGCAAGGTCATGAGCTCCCTCCTCTCTACAAGTGTCTCAAGGCCAAAGACAGGCTGGTGGGAAAGCTCCGACCAGCAAGGCCATATGCTCCCCCTCTCCTACCTAAAGCCCCAAATAAAAACCCTTCCTTTGAGCTTTTTGGGGAGTTTGGGATTTCAGCGTTAGCTGCCCTCTCTCCTTGCTCAGCACTGTGCAAAAATAAAGTTCCTTCTTTCTTCCACCACCCCCGGTGTCAGAGATTGGCTTGCTGCGCAACGGGTGAGCAAACTCACTTCAGGTTCGGTAACACAGGAACTCTGGGAATTCTGTTAGGTGACTTGCAGGCTGTCTTTCTAGTTTAAACTTAAATTACAAATGAAATCTTCCTAGATACCAGAGTATTCTTTAAACATGATTTCTTTTTGTTTCTTTTTTTTTTTTTGTAACTTTGCATTTGAATTATTTATAACTTACATGCACATTCTCCTGGTTAATTTTTCTCACGTATCATTTCACTTCACTGTTTATCTTATGATTTTAAATATACATCACATCTGTTATATTTTAAAACATTTTTTAAACAAAAACGGTTAAGAGTTTGTTCTGTTTTACAAGTGCACAAATCCAGGAATTCAAGTCAGCACCCATTTTCACTATCACTCCTCCTACAGAGAGTTACACATGTCATTCAAGCCTTCAAGAGGAGAATTTATAGGTACTATAAATACCATGCATTCAATCTAACACAATTTTCTAATTTCAGTAAAATTATTAAAGTTGAATGAAAACAGATGCCTGGTTCTCTTCATTCATTGTTTTTAGATTCCAGTCCACACTTCTTGTTCCTCCACACTCTATTTTAATGCAGATACAAGAGTAAGTACTGGCACAGTTCTGACGGCCATCACTTGAGATTCTTTCTTTAGTTTCAAATTTATCTAACTCATTCAAATAAAGATGAGTCACTGACTTCCAGTTTTATAAATACTGTTCCTCTCCAGTTGAAGGAGCTACAGTACCCCTTACAACTCATAAATCAGGCAAGGGGAATGTGAGATCCCTCCATTAACCAGATTAGGAGGCATTTTAAAGCAGCTAAATTAAGAATTTCACGATATGAACAACCAACTTAAGAAGAATGAAAAGTACTGAAGGGCTTTTTTCTGATATTCCCAACTATTTCCTCTACCATATGCCCATAGCATTTAATTTATCCTTCTCTTATGGTACTTACTACTTTATAACGTGCATTATGGTTTTTAGTGAAGATAACTTTTTCTTCTTCTAGATCCATGCTGTCCGATAGAAATATATGAGACATATATTATTTTATGTTTTCTAGTAGTCACATTAAAAAATAAAAAATAAAATTGTCTTTAATAATGTATTTAACCCAATATATCCAAAATATTGTCATTTAAACATGTAATCAATATGAAAATTAATGAAATATTTTACATTTTTTTGTACTAAGTCTTCAAAATCAAGTGTGTAGTTTACATTTACAGCACATCTCAATTCAGGCGATTCATGTTTCAATTGCTCAATAGCTACATATAGCTGGTGACTACCACACTGAACCACCACAGGGAAAGGGGGCGGGGGGATAAGCTATTTTACAGTTGGACAGACTTGCTTTCAAATCTCAATTCCACTACTTCCTGGCCCTGAGGTGGTTTCCTCATTTAAAAAAAAATTAATAATAATAACAATACATCTCTCATAGGATTAAAGGAGATATAATGCCTAGAAAACACCTGGTCCCTTAGGAGAGGGCTCACAGAAAGCCCTCAATAAATGCCAACTATTAACATATATTTGTATCCTGTAACAGTAAGCACAGTGTCTTGAACATAGTAGGTATTCAATAAATGCTTGCTGAAGGAAGAAAAATTAATTTGCAAGACGTCTGAAAGCCATTTTAACTGCTTCTTTGTAAAATATACAAATATCTCATACAAACAGGAAAAGATTTTCTTGGATTGTTGGTGACTAAATTTGTTTTGAACACAAATTAGGAGAAATGCACACAAGAGAAAAGTATCATTTCATCTCTTGGACTGTTCACGGACTTTATTTTCTTCCAAAGAACAATGAATTATTAAGCAACTATATACTGTAAAGCACTCTTATCAAGAGATTTCTAGGGGCTGGCCCCGTGGCCAAGTGGTTGGGTTTTCGCGCTCCGACTTGGAGGCCCAGGGTTTCGTGGGTTCGGATCCTGGGTGCGGACATGACACCACTCGTCAGGCCATGCGGCATCCCATGTGCCACAGCTGAAAGGACCCACAACTAAAAAAAATATACAACTATGTACCGGGGGATTTGGAGAGAAAAGAGAAAAATTAAAAAATTTTAAGAAAAGAGGAGAGATTTCTTAAAAAGTGTTTGCCATAAATGACGGTGCTAATTTAGTGTTAACTCTCAATTAACTGCAGGAATATTTCTGTCTGAGGCTGGGATAAAAACACATCCCATTTCTGGGCTTTACATGGAGAATGAGCCAGTGGTACATGTAAGATCCTTTATAATCTAGATGCTGAAAACTTCTTAAACTCTTTACTTCAGTCAGTACTGCCTCCTTAATTTCTCAAAGCATCTCATTTTTCACCTGTGCTTATGACTCCCTTGCACATGTTTTGTATTCCAATAGATCACAGAATCACAAACTACCAGAAGGATCTTAAGAGAGAATCCAGTCTTTGTATTTTCCAAAGCACGTACCATAGGTGGTCAGCAAGATGATTACAGGTGCTGTGTGTCAGTATTTAATGGTCATATGGTTTAATGGTCATATATTTCATTTAATGTATATTAGAAAAACATAACCAGGACATCAAAGTCAAGAATTCACATGTATCTTCACTTACGACAGGGGATAAAGTAGACAATCCCTACTTAAAGGGGGAAAAAAGTGGTAGGTTTTTAAGCTAAGAGTAGCAGAGCTGGGTTATACTCAAGTCCAAATTCTAATTTTGGGGGCCAGCCCGGTGGCATAGTGGTCAAGTTTGCATGCTCCGCTTCACAGGACCAGGGTTCGCAGGTTTGGATCCCGTGCATGGACCTACACACGACTCGTCAAGCCATACTGTGGCAGCGTCCCACATACAAAATAGAGCAAGATGGGCACAGATGTTGGCTCAGGGCCAATCTTCCTCACCAAAACAAGAAAAAATCCTAATTTTGTGCTCTTTTCATTGCCCTAAAGAATCTACTGTCTGTATGACACCAAGTGATTAACTTTCTTATACAATTGTTTTTGATCATAATCTCATTTATCAAACAACTGTAAACAATGGTAGTGTCTTAAAGTACTCATGTTCTTCCACAATGATGGGTGCATAACGGGGCATTAATAATGCCTTGATTATGTGGTTAGATTGTTTCCAACTACTGAAAGTTAGCACAGGTGGAAATCCCATATTGGCACAAACAAAACAATCATAATATATCCTAACGTCAAATAAAGTTTGGATTGTTTTTTGCATTCTTCATTTCACTATTTTCCCCCCATGAATGAATAAGGAATCAGGATATAGTATACATATAAGTCCTAGAAACTATATAAAATATACATACAGAGAATATACATTAACCAGAAACAACTCATATAAGTTAAATAACATGGATTTTAGAAATTGTACTGTTACTCAAACCTCTCATCTAACACATGAGGAAACTGAGACTCAGAGTGGTAAAAACAACTTGCCCAAAGTCATACAATTAGTTAAAGGCAGTGCCAGCTCTAGTCCTAGGTCACTCTTTGTGCTGTTTCATGGATTCCAAACAAACAGTGGGGAAATATATCTAAATTCTTCCATTATACTTGTACAAATCCTGCTTAAGGTGAGGTGGGATTCGAAAATCTTTTCATTACGTAGAATTTCTGCTCATGATGGACTCAGACTAGTAATTAAATTCACTTTGTCTAATAATGCTGGTTTGTCTGCCTGAGAAATCTACAATACTCCAAAGGATAGGAGCTGTTGCTATACAATTGTTCTTTTTTTTGAGGAGGATTAGCCCTGAGCTAACTACTGCCAATCCTCCTCTTTGTGCTGAGGAAGCCTGGCCCTGAGCTAACATCCATGCCCATCTTCCTCTACTTTATATGTGGGACGCCTACCACAGCATGGCGTGCCAAGCGGTGCCATGTCCGCAGCCCGGATCTGAACTGGCGAACCCCGGGCCACCGAGAAGCGGAACGTGTGATATACAATTGTTCTTGGCAGTTAAGAAAAGAGGATTCTTGAGTAACGTTCGCGCACTCAGCTTTGGCAGCCCAGGGTTTCGCTGGTTTGGATCCTGGGCGCAGACATGGCAGCACTCATCAGGCCATGCTGAGGCAGGTCCCACACAGCACAACCAGAGGGACCTACAACTAGAATATACAACTATGTACTGGGGGGCTTTGGGGAGAAGAAGAAGGAAAAAAAAAGAATGTTGGCAACAAATGTTAGCTCAGTTACCAATCTTTAAGAGGATTCTAGTTCCAGGTGACTCTTCTCATTTTGTGTCCATTTATGAACCCCTGACATTCTCAATAGTCACACACTAATTTCACCAACTGCAACCCTCCAGGGTAGACTTGAAAGAGTAAGGTCTTTGAAATCAAAGAGAACCTGCTGACTACCAGCTCACTTAGGATATAACACTGGACAAATTGCTTCATCTCTCCAAGCCTATTTCTCAACTGAGATAATAAGATAACACTACCTCAGGGGCTGGTCCCGTGGCCGAGTGGTTAAGTTCGTGCACTCCACTTAGGCGGCCCAGGGTTTCACTGGTTCGGATCCTGGGCGCAGACATAGCACCACTCATCAGGCCATACTGAGGTGGCATCCCACATGCCACAGCTAGAAGGACCCACAACTAAAACTACACAACTATGTACTGGGGGGATTTGGGGAGAAAAAGCAAAAAGAAAAAAGATACTACCTCATAAGACTATCAAGAATATTAAATAATATAGATAGTATGGTACACTATCTTAGGATACTGTTAAGTGAAAGGTTAAGAAAAATGTTCACTTTATGAGTTTGAAAGTGGGTTTAGGGGCCAGCCCAGCGGCTGAGTGGTTGAGTTTGCGTGCTCTGCTTTGGTGGCCCAGGGTTTCACCAGTTTGAATCCTGGGTGCGGACATGCCACTGCTCGTCAGGCCACACTGAGGCAGCGTCCCACATGCCACAACTAGAAGGACCCACAACTGAAAAAAATATATATACAACTATGTACCGGGGGGCTTTGGGGAGAAAAAGGAAAAATTTAAAAATCTGAAAAAAAAAGAAAGTGGGTTTACACTGTGTAATGCTGAAATATTAATTCCTGTTCAATACATAAAATAGTACCTCTTACGTAAATATTTAAAAAGTATTCACTCTGTGCATAGCTTAAAGATAATGGTCCACAAATTTATAATCTAAAGCTGATATATCAAGAGAATCTAAACTGATAATCTAAACTGATATATCAAGAGATAGTATCATGAAATTTAGAAAAACTACTTCATGATACTTTTAAGTACTAAAAAATAACACTTAGGGTGGCCGGCCCGGTGGCGCAGCAGAAGTTCGCACGTTCTGCTTCAGTGGCCCGGGGTTCGCCAGCTCGCATCCTGGGTGCAGACATGGCACTGTTTGGCAAGCCATGCTGTGGTAGGCATCCCACATATAAAGCAGAGGAAGATGGGCATGGATGTTAGCTTAGGGCCAGTCTTCCTCAGCAAAAGGAGGAGGATTGGCAGCAGTTAGCTCAGGGCTGATCTTCCTCCAAAAATAAATAAATAAACAAATAAATAACACTTAGGTTCCAGATTTTTCCTTTTTTTAGTGTTTATCAGAGACACATACTGAAGTACTTATAAGTGAAATGACATAGTGTCTGGGATTTGCTTTAAAATATACCAGTCTCCCAACTCCTGTGCCAAAAAAAAAGGTGGGGATAGTTGAAGCTGGGTGATGCATACATGTGGAGTCATCAAACTATTCTTTCTACTTCTGTGTATGTTTGAAATTTTCCATATGAGAAAGGTTTTTTTTTTAATCTAACGAAAACAAGAAAAACTATGCACACCACCAATAACGTTCTCCTAAGGAACCAAGGTCTCCATCCGAAACTCCTAAACACAAGATACAACTGGTCATTTCAGCCAAAAATATATGAAGTATTTTAAAATTACTCTCAACATAAAGCTTCTCTTGTCTCTTTATCAAATATTAGCTAGAAGAGCAGCATCTTCTCCTTCTTTGCTATTACTATTCCTCCACCTGGTAGAACAGGCCAGGCTGTATTTTTCCTTTTTCCCCTTATACTTTCTAGTTATATTTTTTTATAACTACAACTACTACTAGTTATATATATACATATAACCGGGACTGCTATCCCACCATTACTGTTATTACACCTACTATTTAATAGTGGGCCCATTGGGTATACTTGACCTTTTAAAAACCATGACTCATCCGAGAGGGTTAAAAAAAAAAAAAAAAAAAGCGCACATACTTTCAAAATAACAGCCACAATGACTGAGGAAAAGCTGTGAACTAATCTGCAGTCTTTATAGAGGTTTATTATAATTTACGAACAGATTTTTAATTTGTTGGTATATGATGCATTAGACAATCCGTTGAAATTATTTAAAGGTAACCATAAATACTTTCAAATAAATTTTTTAAGTGAATTACTACATAACTTTGAATACTACACTAGAGAGAACCTTAAAATATTTGAACTTCAGACTTAATCTAACTCTAAATACTCCCATGTTGTTTCAAAATAAAAATGTAGTTTACTATACCGCCACTTAAATACTTACATGCTTTGCCTTTTCATAATTCTAATAGCAAGTACACAGAGAACAATCTTCCCCAAATTTGCATCCAAAGGGATAAAGGAGCACATGTCTACTTCCCTACCAAACAGTTCCACTTACCAAAAAGCAAATACAGAACATATTCCATAATTTCACTTCAAATGTGCCTACCTTTTTTATTTCTTTAATTAACTTACGCTCTTTCACATACATAAATCAGATTTAACTAATTCTCAAACTAAGTGGAATAAAATTTGCTTTTGTTATCTTTAAAGAAGAAAAAAGTAGTTTAAAAATAGCTCCAGGGGGCCAGCCTGTGGCTGAGTGGTTAAGATCACACGCTCTGCTTTGGTGGTCCAGGGTTTCACCGGTTGGGGTCCTGAGTGCAGACATGGCACTGCTAATCAAGCCATGCTGAGTCGGCATGCTACATGCCACAACTAGAAGGATCCACAACTAAAAAATACACAACTATGACCAGGGGGATTTGGGAGAGAAAGGAAAAATAAAATCTTGGGGAAAAAAATAGCTCCACCTCCTGAAGAATATACACAGTTGTTAATGGTACTCTCCTTTCAATTTTTATGTATATAAAATTGGAGGAAAATCAATTAAATTTGGAAATCCCTGCTCCCCAAAACACCTCCACATCCAATTTACACGACACCTTTTCCCTTTCTGGAGCATAAATACAACTGCATTAGTTTACTCATCCTCAATCAGTTGACAACATTTACTGAGTCTCAGCACTGAAATAGGTACTCTGGAAAGTTACAAAGGAATATAAGACCTAGAAACTACTCTCAAAGAGTTTATATATCATCCCCATAAGGGAAGAAAACTGTAGGTACTAAAACAATATCCTTCCTGAGCATCTTCCTGACAATCGAAGGTGGAGCAGGGACTACATTTTCAGGCCAGGTTCTTTGCTCTAAGTAATCCAAGAAAGATAGTAACTACTAAATTAAACAGACTCCAAAAGTGGTCAAATCTAAGTTATTTATGGATTATATATGCTGCTACACACTGCCACATGCATGACAATGGAAGACCACTCTTGTAAGTGGAGGTTTCCAAATATCTCTAACGCACACAAAGGAAGAGATACGTACTCCTCAGATGGGCCACTTTGCCTAATAATGTCCTATTTCTGTCACAAACTACTAACAAAGAGGTCAACAATATTAGGATTCTAGTTTGAGGAAACAACATGAATTATATATCCCCAAAGACCAAATAGGAAATTCCAAAAAGCTTGACAGAGTTAAGAATCTCAGTCGTATCCACTAGAGAAGTAGCTGAAGAATAAAGAAAAAGATACTATCTTTCTAGTCTTCAAGTTGTCCATGAGAAATCATCTGAGGCTCCACATTTCTGATGGCTCTGGAAACTTCCGTCTGTCTCCTGATTATACATGTCTTTTCCTCTAGGGAATTACTCTGTATAGAATACTAGAGCAAATATCACAGTGGCGGGGGGCGGGGGGGGGGGGGGGGGACTGCCAAGACTAGCAATTTTCTACAAACTAGTGGTCTTCCCATGACCATGAACACCTTAGATAATTCTGATGACAAAAGTGTATCAAGCGGCAGTTTCATTCTACTTGTCAACCTTTGGGCCTAATTCTCCATACTTAATTGTTTAAAAAAAAGTATCCCTACCAGATTTGCTCCAAATCTTGCAGAACTGTCCAATACGCACTTATGTCTGCTGCATTAAATCTAGAGGAGATATGTCATTTAACTGAAACACATCAAACAACATCAAATCCAGATTTCATTAAGAAGTACTGTTAAAATCATTCATACATCAGAAAAGCAAGACCCCACAACCCAATCACAAATGTTGTATATGTATTACAGCTTCAGATGCCGCCCCAACTTTCCAAGCTTTGGAACTCTAAATCACTTGAAGTAATAGCTTAAACTTGAGATTCACTACAAATTGACCAAAAGAAGTAGAAGAAAAAAGAAAAGCATACATTATTTTCAGCACCCGGTAGATAACAGAAATTTGCGAATTACAAAAGAATACGGTAAAGACGTAAATTTGGCTGCTGATTACAATACACACAGAATACAGAAGCCGAGTTACCTAAACAAACATTACCTACTGCCAATAAAGAGCGGATCATTCTTTAACAGCTCAAGTACGCCAACATTTTTCATGTTTAAAAGGGTTGCTACAAATTATCCAAGTCGAAACGGATGGCCAAATCCTAAGCAGGTTTTCGCCAAGGAGCCACTGTGCTTAGAGAGCATCACACAAAAGACCTGAGCAAACATAAACACGCTCTGGGCCTTCGCCGATCGCGGCCAGGAGCCGGGGTCTCGGTTCCAGACCCCCGCCCCAGGGAGGGAAAGAGGGGTGAGGGTGGGGTCCTCTTCTCAGAACGCGCCGGGAAGCGACGGGCAGGGAGGGAAGGTGGGAGTGCAGCAGAGGAAGCAGGAGAAGCGGCAGACCAGCGTCAGCAGCTTCCAAGGCCGGCGACACCCTCGGGCCCGCACCAGGCCTGGCCCTCCCGGCCCGTCCTGTCTCCTCACCTCCCTCACGTCCTGCAGGCACTCGAGCACCGCCAGGTTGTTGCTCCAGGTGTGCTTGGGACACACACGGGTCACATCCTCCCTGCAGGACTCTTCCTCTGCCAGCTTCCAGCCCCCGCCAGCCCCGCCGGGCCCCGCTCCGCCCCGCCGGGCCAGAGGCCCACCCGCCGGGAAAGGCGGCTGCGGTGGCTGAGGCGGTTGCTGCTGCTGCTGCTGCTGCTGCTGCTGGAGCTGAGATGCCTGAGGCTGTTGCTGCCCCGCTGCCCCGCCGCCTCCAGGCTGCCCTACGAAAGACACAAGGTTGGCCCCGGGGCCCTGGACCTGGCTGTGGCCGCCCTGGCCTGGGTGTTTCTGGGCCCCGGCCGCGGCGAGCAGCAGCAGCTGCAGCGCCGCCGACAAGCGGAACATCCTCCGTACACGTCCACACGCCGCCATCTTGGGTCCGCGGCGAGCTCAACGCGCCCGGCGGCGCCGCGTATTTAAATGAGGGGGCGGGGCCGCGGGGCGGGGCCCGGCTGGCCCACCCGAGTCAGTCCCGGCCGGCGCCGAGCCGGGGGCTGGGAGCAGAGTCCGGGAGAAGGATGTGCTGGGAACGGCCCACGCCCTGGGGCTCGGCGGGCTGGAGAGCGGTGCTCCTTGCCTGCGGAGTCGGTGGCGCTCCTTAAAGAGCCTGGGTAGGGCGGCTTTGCCTAATTCCCTTGGTTGTCGTCACGGAAAAATAAAAAGGAATTGGGATTGCCACAACCAAGATGGCCGGTAGTGTCGCCCGTTCAATGACTTGAAAAAAAACTTTGTGTCTAGAGGTGAACTTTACACGATCAGGTGTATTCCGGAATCTAAGAGCCTCTTTTGCATCTCTCCTTGCTTCCTGCTACCCGCCTCAGAAGTCTTTCCTACCTGGAGAAGACGGCAGCGTTGAATCAGGGTTAGGAGCACAGGTTCCTATCCACGGGATGAAAAAAAGGATCCGTTATAATCCTTGCTTTTCCGCAAACTAGGCAAGTCCTGTAACTTCTCTGAAGCTCATTCTTCTTGTCTGAGAAAGAAGAGAAGGAGTTCTAATGTAAAGTATAATTGTGAAGATTAGAAATAATAATAAGGAAAGTGCCTGGCCCACGATATAGAACTCAAAAGTTATAGCTAATATTATAAATACACTGTGAAGCCCTTTCTGCATGAGTCTTGATAGTAAGCGAGAACTTAAACTCGTGTTTAAAGGAGAAGAAAATAACAAACGTCTTTGAGGCCTCAGGTTAGGTCCGTGCCTGAGTAATTGTTTTTGCTGATCTCCAGCAGCACTGCAGGCAGAGATTGGTGGTTGCACTTCACCCCAGTGTCTCTTCCCTCTCCTTAGAAGAGATAAGTTCCCAAGGCATCTTCACATCCATTGTGTGATTTTATCAGTCACCAGTGTGTGTCATCGTCAGGCCTGGGTTGGGTTCTAATTCAACTGAGGAATGGCATGGAGATGGTAACAATTCTGCCCAGGATGAACTCTGCTAGCCTGGGTACCAGAATCCCTTGGGATTCCCTCTGCCCTGGTGCACATTTATCCCACTCTGCCAATACAGTGTGTTGGGGAATGAGGGCAGCTTGAGGCATGTGATCCCCACTGGTTGTCCGTATTCAAAAATACAGCATATGCTGTCCTGACCCACAAAGGGGCAGTGAAGAGCAGATCAGATATAACTAGAGCCTGAGAAGTGGGGTGGGGGCTCAGGTACCCCTGAGAATGAGAATATTCTTGGGGTACAAACTTCCCACTGTGGCTGACTGCAGGCCTCTATCTCTGGGAATGAGGGCATGTTGGCATCTCCATCAAGACTCATCCCTGCTACTGCCATAAAATGGTCCTGAGGCCGCTGCCAACCTTGAGCATGAGCTAAGGCAGCCCAGGGTAGGCCAGATAAATATACATGTTCATTAACAGGTACATGGCATAGGTATGTCGGGCAGGCAGGCTGAAGACATCACCAGATGTTCTTGAAAAGTCACAAGGGGCCATTAATTTTCAATGATGGTCTACATGTGCTCAGACAACAAGTGGGAGATTATTTTAAGCCAGTTTAAGGCTAGAAATTGATAATCTGCTAAGAGAAGCCAGAAGTTGCCTGTCTCTCAGCCTACACTGAGAAAACCCTATACCCAGACACAGATTGCCTCCAGAGATAGGGAAGAGTATATGTGCTTATCTTGAAATCACAGTGACCAAGAAGCAAGTAACCAAGAGAAATCTGGGAATCCAGCCAGCTTGGGCTGTGTCAGGCAAGTCTAGACTTTACAGAAGGCACAAACCCCTAAGCCAGTGGGAAGAGGGTTGACCTAACCTGGGTCTCCTGGCCTCACTGACTTTTCAATATTGAATAGACTATCTCTATCACTAACACAAAAAGGGTGGGAATTCATTTTAGCCTTCATTTTACCGTTTGTTTCGTGATCCTCACTTCCCTAATTCATTCAATAGATATCCGGTGAGCTTTTTTCTTTTTTTTTACGTTACAGGCATTGCTCAAGAACTGGCTTATATGAGACATAAACAATAAGAGAGTAAAAAAAGAACAGGATAATTTCGGACGGTATAAATGCTATGAAGAAATAAAAGATACATGGGATGACTGAGGTGGGGAGGGGATTTTATATGAAAGCAGCAAGGGAAAGGCTCTCTGAGTGATAATTAAGCTGAGAGTCAATCAGCATCAAGATGACAACCATAGGGGCCGGCCCAGTGGCGCAGCAGTTGAATTCGCACGTTCTGCTTTGGCAGCTGGGGTTTGCCAGTTTGGATCCCGAGTGAGGACATGGCACCACTTGGCTAGCCATACTGTGGCAGGCGTCCCACATAGAAAGTGGAGGGAGATGGGCACGGATGTTAGCTCAGGGTCAGTCTTCCTCAGCAAAAAGAGGAGGATTGGGGCTGGCCCTGTGGCCGAGTGGTTAAGTTCACGCGCTCCGCTGCAGGCGGCCCAGTGTTTCGTTGGTTCGAATCCTGGGCGCGCACATGGCACTGCTCATCAAACCACGCTGAGGCAGCGTCCCACATACCACAACTAGAAGGACCCACAACGAAGAATATACAACTATGTACCGGGGGGGCTTTGGGGAGAAAAAGGAAAAAGTAAAATCTTTAAAAAAAAAAGAGAGAAATAATAAAATAAATAAATAAATAAAAGAGGAGGATTGGCAGCAGATGTTAGCTCAGGGCTAATCTTCCTTAAAAAAAAAAAAGATGCCAACCATATAAAAAACTGGATCTGAAGTTATCTTAGTCTGTTTGTGCTGCTATAATAAAATACCACAGACCAGATGGCTTATAAACAGAAATTTACTTTTCACAGTTCTCGAGGCTGGAAGTCCAAGATCAGGGTGCCAGCATGGTTGGGTTCTGGTGAAGGCCCTCTTCTGGACTGCGACTGACGGCTTCTTGCTGTGTCCTCATATGGTGGAAACGGCTAGGGAGCTCTGTGGGGTCTCTTTTATAAGTACATAATCCCATTCATGAGGGCTGCACTCTCATGTCCTAAGCACCTCCAAAAGGCCTCAACTCCTAATATATCACGTTGGGCGTTAGGATTTCGACATATGAATTTAAGGGGGACACAATCATTTAGACCATAACAAAAGAGTTCCAAAAGACGAGGTTAATAAGTTCAAGACCCTAACGTGGGAATAAGCATTCAAAGTGAAGGCCCATGTGGCTGAATTGAAATGAGGAAAGGGGAACAGAAGGAGAACTGATCAAGGGTCAGATCATATACATGTAATTATTCCAACCATGACTGAGTTTGTATTTCCACCAAAATCAAATCATAAAAGCTAGATAAAGTATATAAAATATCTTTGGAAGGGATTAGAAAGTAACCAATGTAGTCAGGGAATGAGGGGCTACAATCTTTGAGAAAAGGAAAGTATGCAGGGAAGTATCCAGCCCAGATTTTTTCTGAGGTAGTATCAAAATTGTGACTCAGAAGAATTGAACCCATGCAGAAAGCAGCAATCTTACTGGGCTAAAAATACACAGGTGGGAGTTCAGAGACCCCAAAGTGGCTGAGACTTAAGGGTCAAAATACTGGAGAGAAGGAAACCACGGAGAAAGAGCTGAAAATCTGTGAATAAAATTCTCTCAAGTCACTGGCTGACTCGTAAGCTGTGCAGGCACAGGGGAAAGGTCAAACAAATCCTGAAGAAAGCAATAACAGAGAGAGCAATAAACTGAGAGAGATTTCAGCGGCCCCGTAAGTCTGGGGAAGTAGTCGTTAGAGTTTAAACTCTGCTGAGGTATAGAGGCCTTGGTAAACACCACAGGCTTTTAACTGAGGCCTCAGAACGGTTACATCTGAGGAATAAAGCCCACACCCCAGGAGAAAAGACAACACCCTAAGAGTAAGGACCTTGCCCTAGAAGAAAGGGCAAAACTATAGTAGGCCAACTCTATAAAGCTTAAAACATGCTTCAGTGGGATCAAGGTGACTCATCAGTACTGTGTCTACAAGAAGAAAACTTAATGTTTTTAGAGAAAATAACATTATCCTGAACCTCTACAATTTGTTGTTGTTGTTGTTGTTGTTGTTTTTGAGGAAGATTAGCCCTGAGCTAACTACTGCCAATCCTCCTCTTTTTGCTGAAGAAGACTGGCCCTGAGCTAACATCCGTGCCCATCTTCCTCTACTTTATCCGTGGGACGCCTACCACAGCATGGCTTTTGCCAAGCGGTGCCATGTCCACACCCGGGATCTGAACCGGCGAACCCCGGGCCGCTGAAAAGTGGAACATGCGAACTTAACCACTGCTCCATTGGGCCAGCCCCGAGCGTCTACAATTTTTAATTTTCATGGTGCAGGATTGAATCAAAAGTTGAGGCATGCTAAAAACAAAACGAAACTGAACTAGACTAAATAACCAAAACCAAAAAGAAAAAAAAAGTCAACAAAAACCAACTCCATAATATACAGATATTGGACTTATCAGATGGAGACTTCAGAATAACTGTGACTAATAAGTCATAAAAAATAAAATACAGATAAAATGGATGAAAAATAGAGAATTTCAACAGAAAATTGGATTCTATACAAATAATCAAATGGATGTTCTAGAACTGAATTAAAATTCATTAGATGACTTTAACAGCAGACTGGATGTCTTAATCTGTTTGGGCTGCTATAATGGAATACCATAGGCTGGGTGGCTTATAAACAATAGAAATTTACTTCTCAAAGTTCTGGAGGCTGGAAAGTCCAAGATCAAGGTGGTAGCAGGTTCAGTGTGTTGTGAGAGCCCACTTCCTTGTTCATAGATAGCCGTCTTCGTGCTGTAACTTGACATGGTAGGAGGGTACCAGGGAGCTCTCTGGGGTCTCTTTTTATAAGGGTACTAATCCTGTAAATGAGAGTTCCATCTTTATGACCTAATCACCTCCCAGAGGTGCCACCATCAAGTACCATAGCATTGGGGGTTAGGATTTCAACATGAGTTTTAGGAGGACACAAACATTCGGTCTGTAGCACTGGATATGGCAGAACACAGAATTAATTGAAATGAAACAGATAAATAGAAAATACCCAAAATGAAGCACAGAAAGAAAGATTTTTTTTAAAAAGAACAAAGTGTAAGAGATACGTGGAACACAGCTGAAAGTTCTAATGTACATATAATTTAGAATCCCAAAAGGAGAGGAGAAACAGAATGGTGCAGCTTAGCATTTGAAGAGACAATACTTTGAATTTCCCCAAACCAGTGAAAGATATCAACCTACAGATTCAAGAAGTTCCCTGAAACCCAAGCAGATAAATAGAAAGAATACCACATCTTAGCACATTATTGTGAAACTGCTGAAAATCAAAGAGAAAGCGAAGATCTTAAAAGCAAAGACACATCTTCAAAGGAGCAATAACTCTAAAATCTGACTTCCAGTAGAAACTAAGGAAGCCAGAAAACAATGGAATGGTACAATCTGGATACCAAAAGAGGGCCAGCCCGGTGGCACAGCAGTTAGGTTTACACGTTCTGCTTCAGTGGCCTGGGGTTTGCTGGTTCAGATTCCGGGTGTGGACCCAAGCACTGTTTGTCAGGCCATGCTGTGGCAGGCATCCCACATATAAAGTGGAGGAAGATGGGCATGGATGTTAGCTCGGGCCTTCCTCAGTAAAAAGAGGAGGATTGGTGGCAGATGTTAGCTCAGGACTAATCTTCCTCAAAATAAATAAGTAAATAAATAAATAAATACAGAAAGAAAAAAAAAAACTTGCTTACCTAGAATTCTACACCCAGGGAGAATATACTTCAAAAATGAAGGTAAATTAAATATGACACCAAAGCACAAGCAACAAAAGAAAACATAGATAAGTTGGACTTCATCAAAACGTAAACTTTTCTGGGGGCCGGCCCCATGGCCGAGTGGTTAAGTTTGCACGCTCTGCTTCGGTGGCCCAGGGTTTCTCCAGTTCAGATCCTGGGCATGGACACGGCACCATTCATCAGGCCATGCTGAGGTGGCATCCCACATGCCACAACTAGAAGGATCCACAACTAAAAATATACAACTATGTACCAGGGGGCTTTGGGGAGAAAAAGAAAAATAAAATCTTTTTTTTTTTAAAAGTAAACTTTTGTGCATCAAAGGACACAATCAAGAAAGTGCAAAGACAACCCACAGAATGGGAGAAAATATTTGCAAATCATATATCTGATAAGAGTCTAATATCCAGAATGCGGATAGAACCTTTATAACTCAATAATAAAAGGAAAAATAATCCTGTTTTAAAATAGGCAAAAGATTTGAATAGTCATTTCTCCAAAGATGACATACAGAGAGCAATAAGCACATGAAAAGATGCTCAACATTATTGTGCATCAGGGAAATGTAAATCAAAACCAAAATGAGATGCCATTTTATACCCACTAGGATGGCTATAATAAAAGAAAAGGAAAAAAAAACAGAATAACAAGTGTTGACAAGGATGTGGAATAATTAGAATTCTCATATATTGATGGTGAGAATGTAAAATAGTGTAGTTACTCTGGAAAATTTTTTGGCAATTCCTCAAAAAGTTAACCTTAGAGTTACTGTATGACTCAGCAATTCCATTCCTAGGTACATACCCAAGAGAAGTGAAAACATATGTTCACACAAAAACGTATACATAAATGATCATAGAAGCCATATTCATAATAACCAAAAAGTGAAAACAACCCAAATGCCCATGAATTGATGAATGGATAAATAAAATGTGATATATCCATACATCCATAAAATGGAATATTAGTCAGCCACTAAAAGGGATGAAGTACTGATAGATGATACAACTTGAATGAACCTTGAAAACAATGCTAAGAAGCCAGAGACAAAAGGCCACCTATATTGTATGATAGCATTTATATGAAATATCCAGAATAGGCAAATCCATAGAGACAGATTAACGGTTTCCAAGAGATGGGGAGAGGGGAAAATTGAGAAGTATGGGGTTTCTTTTGGGGGTGGTGGAAATATTCTGGAATCAGATAGTGGTGATGGTTGCGCTACCTTGTGAACATACTAAAAACCAGTGAATTGTACACTTAAAAATGGTTAAAATAAAAATAAATAGAGAGGACTGTTTATTAATTCAAAAAAATAAACAGGTTATCCTTTTAAAAAATGGTTAAAATAGTGAATTTTATGTTGTATGAATTTTATCTCAATAAAAATTTTTTTAAAATACAATTGGAGGGGCTGGCCCCATGGTCGAGTGGTTAAGTTCACATGCTCTGCTTCAGCTGTCCAGGGTTTCGCTGCTTCAGATCCTGGGTGCGGACATGGCACTGCTCATCAAGCCATGCTGAAGTGGCATCCCACATGCCACAACTAGAAGGACCCACACCTAAAAATATACAACTATGTACCGGGGGGCTTTGGGGAGAAAACAGAAAAATAAAATCTTTGAAAAAAAATACAGTTGGAACCATAAAAGAAAGTGAAATAAAGACATTTTCACACGAACTAAAGCTGAGATGGTGAGATAATTCATTGCTAGCAGACTTGCACTACTCTAGACCAGAGGAAAATATCCCAGATGGAAGGACAATAGGAAGGAATAAAGAACACTGAAAGAGTAAATATGTGGACAATTAAGCTGTTTTAGAAAACAATGGGGGATTTATAACATATGTAACACTGAAATATATGACTCCCAAGCATATAATCAAGGATGCAGATTGTAATCTATAGGCCCTACAGTCTAGGATAAACACTAAAAGAATACTATGAGAATGTGTAAGTATAAAGCTACTAGAAGAAAAACAACACTGGAATGAAAAGCACTTTAATCCAAAAGGAAGGCAAAAAGGGTGGGAATAACATAACAGAAAATACTTGGGACAAATAGAAAACAACTGCATTAGGTTGAAGTCTACTTAAATGTAAGTGCAATGGGAAGCCATTGGAGGGTTTTCAGCAGGGGAGTGGTTTAAGCATCAAGCAAGAGCTGGTAAAGGTAGAGTCTTTATCCACCTCACAACCACCCTCACAGTACTCAGCATGAAGTTGGGCACAGAGAGGGCAATCAATGAAGACGTACTCAATAGGCCAGCCTGCTCCTCCCACTGCTCAGTGGCTGGAACGTTCCTACTTCCCTGAAGCCCACTAGTCCTCCAGCCCTGCAGCTCTCTCTCACCCACCGTTTGGGCAAGCAAGATGAAAAGAGGTGACGAGCAGAGCACTTTTCCCCCCTCACTTCTTACCATCTTTCTCATTTGAGGACTATGGCGGCTTCCAAAGTACAGGAATACTTCCCCAAACTTGACTATGCAACTGAATCGCCTGGAGCAAGTTTCAAAAGTTTCTGATTATGGTATCCAGGAAGGTGCTTTCCCAACAACTAAGCCGGCATGGTGCCTGCCAGTCTTTGACAACTATTGCTCTAGTGCAGGGCAGCATTGGTGGGCTCCCTCCCTCGGGCAGCTTCCTGAACTTTGCCAAGATTTCAAGATCAACTAGAAATAGCATTGATCGGGGCAGTCTGTGGCCAAGTACGTGCGCTCCACTTCGGAGGCCCAGGGTTTCCCTGGTTTGGATCCTGGACACGGACATGACACCACTCATTAGGCTATGTTGAGGTGGCGTCCCACATAGCACAACCAGAAGGACCTACTACTAGAATATACAACTATGTACTGGGGGCGCTTTGGGGAGAAGAAGAAGAAAGAGAAAAAAAAAGAAGTACATGGATTAACTTTTTTTTTTTCTTTTTTTTTCAAAGATTGGCACCTGAACTAACATCTGTTGCTAATCTTTTTTTTTCTTTCTGATGAGTGGTGCCATGTCCATGCCCAGGATCCAAACCAGTGAAACCCCAGGCTGCCGAAGCAGAGCGAGTGAACTTAACCAATCTGCTGCCATGGGGCCCGCCCAATCCATGCAGTTCTGACACTTTCATCATAAAAATTTTTCTTTTATCCTTTAATGTTCATCTCAAAAGTCTCAATGTTGTTGAAGCTTTCTTGGGAAAATGAACGCCTTGCCAACATATCATTTATATATATATATTTTTAATTATTTTATTGAGGTCACAATGGTTTATAACATGATGTAATTTCAGGTGTACATTATTATTTATCAGTTTCTGTGTAGACTGCATCATGCTCACCACCAATGGTCTGATTTTTATCCATCCATATATATATATATTTATATAACCCTTTAACCCACTCCACCCCCCTATTCCCTTCCCCTCTGGTAATCACTAATCTCTTTATCCATGTGTTTGTTTATCTTTCACATATGGCTGAAATCATACAGTGTTTGTCCTTCTCTATCTGCCTTATTTCACTTAACATAATACCCTCAAGGTCCATCCATGTTGTTGCAAATAGGACAATTTAATCTTTTTTATGGCTGAGTAGTATTCCATTGTATATATATACCGTATCTTCTTTATCTGATCATCAGTTGATGGGCACTTGGGTTGCTTCCATGTCTTGTCTATTGTGAATAATGCTGCAGTGAACATAGGGGTGCATAAGTCTCTGTGAATTGTTGATTTCAAGTTCTTTGGATAAATACCCAGTAGTAGGATAGTTGGGTCATATGGTATTTCTATTTTTAATTTTTTGAGAAATCTCCATACTGTATTCCCTAGCGGCTGCACCAGTTTGCATTCCCACCAGCAGTGTATGAGGGTTCCCATCTCTCCACATCCTCTCCAACACTTGTTATTTTTTTTTTTGTCTTGGTAATTATAGCCAGTCTAACAGGTATAAGGAGATATCTCATTGTAGTTTTTATTTGCATTGCCCTAATAATTAGTGATGTTGAAGATCTTTTCATGTGCCACTTGGCCATCTGAATATCCTCTTTGGAAAAATGTCTGTTCAGATCCTCTGCCCTAGATCAGATCCTCTGTTGCCAAACTTCCTCTTTTAGCTTGAGGAAGATTGTCCCTGAGCTAATATCTGTGCCAATCTTCCTCTATTTCGTATGTGGGATGCTGACATAGGATGGCATGATGAGTGGTGTGTAGCTCCATGCCTGGGATCTGATCTGCGAAGCCCAGCTGCTGAAGTGGAGCGTGCAAACTTAACCCCTACGCCGTCTGGCCAGTCCCCTCTGATCTTTTTTTTGATCAGGTTGTTTCTTTTTTTGTTGTTGAGTTGTACGCGTTTTTTATTGATTTTGGAAATTAACCCCTTGTCAGATATATGATTTGCAAATATTTTCTCCCAGTTGGTGGGTCATCATTTCATTTTGTTCATGGTTTCCTTTGCCTTGCAGAAGCTCTTTAGGGGCTGGCCTGGTGGCGTAGTGGTTAAGTTCATGAGCTCTGCTTTGGCAGCCCAGGGTTTGTGGGTTTGGATCCCAGGCCTGGACCTACACACACCTCATCAAGCTATGCTGTGGCAGCATCCCACATACAAAAAAATAGAGGAAGACTAGCACAGATGTTTGCTCAGCAACAGTCTTTCTCAAGAAAAAGAGGAAGATTGGCAACAGATGTTATCTCAGGGCCAATCTTCCTCACAAAATCAAAACGAACAAAAACCCCAGAAGTTCTTTAGCTTGATGTAGTCCCATTTGTTTATTTTTTCTCTTGTTTCCCATGCCTAAATAGACATGGTATTTGAAAAGATGCTGCTGGGGCCAGCCCGGTGGGGCAGTGGTTAAGTGCATACGTTCCACTTCGGCAGCCTGGGGTTCACCAGTTCAGATCCCAGGTGCGGACATGGCACCGCTTGGCAAGCCATGCTGTGGCAGGCGTCGCGCATATAAAGTAGAGGAAGATGGGCATGGATGTTAGCTCAGGGCCAGTCTTCCTCAGCAAAAAGAGGAGGATTGGCAGCAGATGTTAGCTCAGGGCTAATCTTCCTCAGAGAAAAGAAAAGATGCTGCTAAGATGAATGTCAAGGAGTGTATTGCCTGTATTTTCTTGTAGGAGTTTTATGGTTTCAGGTCTTAACATTCAAGTCTTTGATCCATTTTGAGTTAATTTTTGTGTATGGTGTAAGATAATGGCCTACTTTCATTCTTTTGCATGTGGCTGTCCAGTTTTCCCAACAGCATTCATTGAAGAGACTTTCCTTTCTCCATTGTATGTTCTTGGCTCCTTTGTTGAAGATCAGCTGTTCATAGATGTGTGGTTTTATTTCTGGGCTTTCAGTTCTGTTCCATTGATCTGTACGTCTGTTTTTCTGCCAGTACCATGCTGTTTCCATTACTATATCTTTGTAGTATATTCTGAAGTCAGGGATTGTGATGCCTCCAGCTTTGTTCTTTTTTCTTGGGATGGCTTTAGCAATTCAGGGTCTTTTGTTGTTCCATATAAATTTTAGCATTCTTTGTTCTATTTCTGTGAAGAATGTCATTGGGATTCTGATTGGGATTGCATTGAATCTGTAGATTGCTTTGGGTAGTATGGACATTTTAACTATGTTTATTCTTCCAATCTATGTGCATGAAATTTCTTTCCATTTCTTTATGTCATTTTCTATTTCTTTCAACAATGTCTTATAGTTTTCAGTGTTTAGATCTCTCACCTCCTTGGTTAAATTTATTCCTAGATATTTTATTCTTTTTGTTGCAGTTGTAAATGGGATTGTATTCTTGACTTCCCTGTCTGCTACTTCATTATTAGTGTATAGAAATGCAACTGATTTTTGTAAGTTTATTTTGTACCCTGAAACTTGGCTGTAGTTGTTGATTAATTCTAATACTTTTCTGATGGATTCTTTAGGATTTTCTATATATAGGATCATGTCATCCACAAACAGCGACAGTTTCACTTCTTCCTTTCCAATTTGGATACCTTTTGTTTCTTTTTCTTGCCTAGTTGCTCTGGCCAAAACCTCCAGTACCATGTTTATAAGAGTGGCAAGAGTGGCTACCCTTGTCTTGTTCCTATTCTCAGAGGGATGGCTTTCAGTTTTTCACAATTAAGTATGATATTGGGTGTGGGTTTGTCATATATGGCCTTTTTATGTTGAGGTACTTTCCTTCTATCCCATTTTATTGAGTTTTTTAAATCATAAATGGATGTTGGATCTTGTCAGATGCTTTCTCTGCATCTATTGAGATGATCGTGAGATTTTTATTCCTCATTTTGTTAATGTGGTGTATCACATTGACTGATTTGCGGATGTTGATCCATCCCTGCATCCCTGGTATAAATCCCACTTGATCATGATGTATGATCCTTTTGATGTATTGCTGTATTCAATTTGCCAATATTTTGTTGAGGATTTTTTCATCTATGTTCATCAGCAATATTGGCCTGTAATTTTCCTTCCTTGTGTTGTCCTTGTCTGGCTTTGAGATCAGGGTGATGTTGGCCTCATAGGATAAGTTAGTCAGTGTTCCAGCTTCTTCAATTTTTTGGAATAGTTTGAGAAGGATAGGTATTAAATCTCTTTGAATGTTTGGTAGAATTCTCCAGAGAAACCATCTGGTCCTGTTCTTTTTGTTTTCGGGAGGTTTTTTATTATTGTTTCAATCTCTTTACTTGTGATTGGCCTATTCAGATTCTCTATTTCTTCTTGATTCAGTTTTGGGAGGTTGCATGAGTCTAAGAATTTATCCATTTCTTCCAGGTTGTCCAATTTGTGGGCATATAGTTTTTTATAGTATTCTCTTTTAATTCTTTGTATTTCTCTGGTATCCATTGTAATTTCTCCTCTTTCATTTTTAATTTTATTTATTTGAGCCTTCTCTCTTTTTTTCTTAGTAAGTCTGGCTAAGGATTTGTCAATTTTGTCAATTTATCTTCTGAAAGAACCAGCTCTTAGTTTCACCTTTCTATTCTTTTCTTTTCTTTTTTTTTGGCCTCTATTTCATTTATCTCTGCTCTAATTTTTATAATCTCCCTCCTTCTGCTGATTTGGGGCTTTGTTTGTTCTTCTTTTTCTAGTTCTATGAGGTGTAGTTTAAGATTACTTATTTGAGATTTTTCTTTTCTTTTTTTTTTTTTAAAGATTGGCACCTGGGCTAACAACTGTTGCCAATCTTTTTTTTTTTTTTTTTCTGCTTTATCTTCCCCAACCCACCCCCCCGTACACAGTTGTATATCTTAGTTGTATGTCCTTCTAGTTGTGGGATGTGGGACGCCACCTCAACGTGGCCTGACGAGCAGTGCCATGTCCGCGCCCAGGATCCAAACCCTGGGCTGCCGCAGCAGAGCGCGCGAACTTAACCTCTCAGCCATGGAGCTGGCCCCGAGATTTTTCTTATTTGTTGAGGTAGGCCTGTATTGCTATGAATTTCCTTCTTAGAACCACATTTGCTGCATCCCATAAGAGTTGGTATGATGTATTTTCATTTCATTTGTCTCCAGGTAGTTTTTAATTTCCCCTTTGATTTCTTCATTGATCCGATGGTTGTTCAGTAGTATGTTATTTAGTCTCCACATATTTGTGACTTTCCCAGCTTTTTTCTTGTAGTTGATTTCTAGTTTCATAGTGTTGTGGTCAGAGAAGATGCTTGATATTATTTCAATCTTCTTAAATTTATTTATTTATGGTGAGGAAGATTGGCCCTGAGCTACCATCTGTTGCCAATCTCCCTCTTTTTGCTTGAGGAAGATTGTCCCTGAGCTAACATCTTTGCCAATCTTCCTCTATTTTGTATGTGGGACACTGCCACAGCATGGCTTGATCAGCAGTGTGTAGGTCTGTGCCCTGGACCCAAACCTGCAAACCCCAGGCCACCAAAGTGGAGTGTGTGAACTTAATCACTATGCCACCGGGCAGACTCCTTAAATTTATTGAGGCTTGCCTTCTTTCCAAACATACGTGGTCTCTCTTTGAGAATGTTCCATGTGCAGTTGATAAGAATGTGTATTCTGCTATTTTTTATGGAATGTTCTCTATATATCTATTAAGTCCATCTGGTCTAGTTTTTCATGTAAGTCCCCTATTTCCTTGTTGACTTTCTCTCTGGATGATCTAGCCATTGATGTAAGTGGGGTGTTCAGGTCCCCTATATTACTGTGTTGTTGTCAATTTCTCCCTTTAGGTCAGTTAATTGTTGCTGTATATACTTTGGCACTTCTGTGTTAGGTGCATATATATTCATATGTTATAGCCTCTTGGTGAAATGCCCTTTTTATCATTATATAGTGCCCCTCTTTGTCTCTCATTGCATTTTTCATCTTGAAGTCTGCTTTGTCTGATATAAGTACAGCAACACCTGCTTTCTTTTGCTTGCCATTTGCTTGGAGTACTGTTTTTCATCCTTTCACTCTGAGCCTGTGTTTGTCTTTGGAGCTGAGATGTTTTCCTGGAGGCAGCATATTATTTGGTCTTGTTTTTTAATCCATCCAGCTTCTCTGTATCTTTTGATTGGAGAATTCAATCTATTTACATTTAGATTTATTATTGATATATGAGGGCTTAATACTGCCATTTCATCTCTTGTTTTCTGGTTGTTCTATATTTCCCTTTTTTCTCTTCCCTTGTATTTCTGACTGCCATTTCAGTTTGGTGGTTTGCTGTGATTGTTTTCTCTTTGTTTATGATTTGTGTCTCTGCTCTGATTTTTTGTTTAGTGATTATTGTGAGGTTTATATAAAGGATCTCATAGATGAGATAGTCCATTCACTGACAGCCTCTTATCTCCATTAGCCTAAGCAGATTCCATCCCTTTCTTCTTCCTTGTCTAAGTTATTATTGTCACAAATTAGTGTTCTGTGTTGTGAGTTTGTGATTAAAATGAAGTGTTTATAGTTATTTTTGATGGTGTCTTTCCCATTATCTTTTATGTTATAATTAAACATTTGCTAACCTGTTCTTTTGGGGAAGAGGAGTGAAGAAGATTGGCCCTGAACCAACATTTGTTGCCAATCTTCTTCTTTTTGCTTGAGGAAAATTGTTGCTGAATTAACATCTGTGGCAATCTCTCTCTATTTTATGTATGTGAGATGCCGTCACAGCATGGCTTGATGAGCGAGGTGTGTAGGTCCACATCCAGGATCTGAACCCATGAACCCCCAGCTGCTGAAGCAGAGCACATGAACTTAACCACTATGCCATCTGGGTCAGCCCCTGCTAACCTGTTCTGATAGAGAGCTGTAATTTTCTGATTTTGTCTGTCTATTTATCTTCTTGCTCAAGGCTTTGTAAACCTTTGCTTTTTTGTTTCAGGTATGAGGGCATCCTTGATCATTTCTTGTAAGGTAAGTCTAGTGGCAAAGAACTCCCTCAGCCTTTGTTTATCTGGGAAAGTTTTCATATACTTGTAAGTCCATTTCCTTCCCCATGTTTGGGAAATTCTCAGCTATTATTTCTTTGAACAAACTCTCTGCTCCTTTCTCCCTCTCTTCTCCTTGAATACCTATAATCCTTATGTAGCATTCCCTAATTGAGTCAGATATTTCTCAAAGAATTTCTTCATTTTTTAAAAGTCTCAGTTCTCTCTCCTCATCCACCTGAAGCATTTATGTCCTCTAAATTACTAATTATGTCCTCCATAACATCAGCTCTTTTTCCTAAGGTTTCTAGATTGTTTTTTTAAAATCTCATTTGTTGTGTTCTTCATCTCCAGAATTTCTGTTTGCTTTTTTCCTAGAGTTTCAACCTCTTTGGTGAATAATTCCTTCTGCTCATTAATTTTATTCCTGATTTCATTGAACTGTCTTTCTGAGTGTTTCTGTAACTCATTGAGTTGGTTTTTTTTTATGCTTTTTTCTCCCCAAATCCCCTCAGTACATAGTTGTATATTTGAGTTGTGGGTCCTTCTAGTTGTGGCATGTGGGATGCCGCCTCAGCATGCCCTGACGAGTGGTGCCATGTCCACGCCTAGGATCTGAACCAGCGAAACCCTGGGCCACCAAAGTGGAGTGCGTGAACTTAACCACTCAGCCACGGGGCCAGCCCCTCGTTGAGTTTCTTTATGACAACTCTTCTGAATTCTCTGTCATTTAGATTGTAAATTTCTATGACTTGAGGATTGGCTTCTGGATACTTGTCATTTTCCTTCTGCTCTGGAGTGTTAATGTAGTTCTTCATAGTGTTTGATGAAGTGATCCTTTGCCAGTGCACAGTGGTGATATCAGGTCACAGATTCCACCTGCCACCACTGGGGAGAAGGGGACAGGAGCTGTGTTTTCTGAACCTGCTGCATATGCTGGAAGTTGTGCCAATATGCCTAATCTGCATTTGCCCCCTGGCTGCAGCCACTTGGCAGATCACACATGCACATGCAGGTGTTCTGGTGCAGGTCTGCTGCCTTGGTTGGGGACTAGCTGAGCTGGTGCGCTAGGTGGAGTAGGGGGACACTTTATTGAATGCATGCTGGCCCATTCTGCACTCACAGGTGGCCCACCTGGGCTGCTGCATTTGGTGGGGGTGCCCATGTGGTGGCTGACTTGCACCACTTGGTGTGGAGCATTCCTGTAGGCCAGGCTGCAACTCTGAAAGTGAAAGCATTCACATATGGGCCTGCTTGCTCCCCCACCTCCTCTTACAGTCACACACCGGCTGCTGTGTGAGGACCTGCAACTTAGATTGGAGGGGGAGGGGATCCACTTACCTCCTTCCACTGCTTCCCAGGAATCCAGTACCCCCATCTTTAGATGTATGGGTGCTTGGATCTCTCAGATGTCATTTTGTGCTTTGTAGGGAATCCTCTGTTGGTTAACGAATGTCCATCTGGCTGTTACTTAGTGGGGAGAGACTAAGGGAACAGCTTTCTCCACCATGATGCTGATGTCACTCCATATCATTTTCATATTTATTCATTTATTCAGCACTTATTTTCTGGGCACCTTTTATGTGTTTTCTGCCTTGACGACAGCACTGTTGTTGGAAGAACCAGCCAAGACTGTCTAGGTTTCATTATCTACTCCACCATTTATCTGCTGATGAGTTAGTCTGGGTTCTATGAAAAGCAGTCTCCAGAGAGGATTAGCCATGGAAGAGATGTATTAAGATGAAAGCCTCCCAGGAATGGGCCTGCTGTAGCATCTCTGCCATGCTCCCTTCGTTGGTGGGAGAAACTCTTTGGGAGTGTGGTCTCAGAGTGAATGCCATGATGGATTTCAGCAGTCCTGGTAGCAACCATAACTTGTAGTTCAGTAGGACACTTGCTGTGTCCTCTGCCAAGGTGCACCCCCTGTAGGAACCCAGGACCTTCAACCATGTGGAGCCCAGAGTTGCGGGGATGGGAAGTACAATTGGTCAATTACACTCCCCACAGTTGGAGATCTGAGAGGCAAATTTTCATGACCACCATATTTCACCCCTTGTGCCTCACAGATTTATTTCTCCACACAATTTTGGTGAGCAGCTACTCCTTAGTGTCCATGGATCTCTCTTTCTGAGGGAAAAGCTCAGAAGAGGGAGACTAGTGGGATAAACTAACATCCATCACTGCAGGTCATTTCAGAGCTGCCACTGTTATTCATCCCCTTCTCCTCCATTCTGAATTTCCTTTATGCTCAGCTAGCATCTCAGAAGTCTTTATGGCTTACCGGGTGATGTGACACAAGCCTTTATTTCTGAGGTGGCGGTGGTGGTAGTGTCTGAACCCTTATTAGTCACCATACCCTTCTTGGTCTGTTGTTGTATTGTTGCACATGTCTGCTCACAGTTACAGAGAGGAAATGGAGTACCAGAAGGCACCCAAATAGACCACCTGGGTATTTCCCCCTGCCTCTGTTATGTACAAGCAGCTGTACTTCCTCTTGTTGATCAGGGTTAGTTACCACAGTCAGTATGATGATTCCTCTTCTCACCTACTGGTCTCTGGCTACAAGGTTCCAAAGTGTCCTGGTAGCAGCCATAACTTGTAGTTTCAGTGGGATCCTTGCTGTGACCTCTGGCAAAGTGCATCCCTTGTAGGAACCCAGGGCTTTCAACCATGTGGAGCCCAGAGTTGCTAGGATGGGAAGTACAAGGTCACCCAGGTCACTGGGAGCAATGGTAAGTGGGACCCTCCTGTTTCCCCATGTTAGTTCCTGGACCCATACATTCTCTTTTAGGGACACAGCACCATTTAGAGGTCTCTTATTTAACACTGCATCCTGAAGAATGGCACCCCACTCTTTCAGAGTGTTGTTTCTCTGTTAGTGCTTCAGCTGTGCCTTTAGAAGGTCACTACCAGTATTCTGTCAACTGGCTCCTTCTGGACGGTGTAGTATATGACATGACCAGCAGATCCCATGGTCATGGGCCTGCTTCTGCAATCCCTTCCCTGTAAAGTTAGTCTCCTAGGTCAAATGCCATGCTGTGTGGCAATTTGTGTCTCAATCAGGCATTCCACTGGCTGAGGCTCTGAAAGCAAGAAAGGCAATTCTACACCCAGAATAGGTATCTATCCCTGCAATGATGAACTGCTGGCCTTTTTAGAGGAAAGGGGCCCATTGCAGCTGACTTGCCACCAAGTAGCTGCTTGGTCTTCTCTAGGAATAGTGCACATCAGAGACTCAGTGTTGGTCACTGTTGCTGACAGGTTGAACATTCAGAGGCAGCCTTGGTAACTGGAAGTCTGTTCTCCCATGTGGACTTTGGGCCCATATGTAGCCTCTATCTCTGTTACCATGGCCACTCTCTTCTTGTGCCTAGTATATCAGGTCTGCAGGAGCTGAAGCCTGGCTAATGTCAACTGGCTGAGTCATTTTGCCTACTTGGTTGTTCAGTACCTCTTCCACGGTGGAGGCTTTCTGGTGGGCATTGTCATGTGATAAAAAATCTTTACCTATTGTGCCTTCTCCCATATAGTTCATCCACATGCCTATATCCCAGACTAGGCTGTTGGACCCTGCCCAAGAATCTGTATATACTCTCACTTAAGACCACTTCTCCTTCCATACAAAGTGGAAAGACTAGGGGCACAGCTTACAGCTCCACTCATTGGGAATATTTTTCACCCTTCACCATCTTTTCTGGGCATACTTGCATCCTTTAGGTCTTTTATTTTTTTTTTTAAAGATTTTATTTTTCCTTTTTCTCCCAAAGCCCTCTGGTACATAGTTGTGTATTTTTATTTGTGGGTCCTTCTAGTTGTGGCATGTGGGATGCCACCTCAGCATGGCTTGATAAGCAGTGCCATGTCCGCGCCCAGGATTCAAACTGGCGAAACCCTGGGTTGCTGAAGCAGAACATGAGAACTTAACCACTTGGCCATGGGGCCAGCACCCATCCTTTAGGTTGTTAATGGTGGTTGTAATCTCCACCACCATCCATCCTCCAATAAGACATTGCTTTTAATTTACTATCTTGGCTGGTGGTGGGGAGCAGTTTCCAAAGTTTACATTTGGCCTTGCCTGTCATGCTCATTCTTACCCCATAGGCCAGAAACACAATGTGAGGTTATTCTAGATCATTTCCAGTTATATATCTGGGGACAGGGGAAATGACCACTGGTTGGGTCCACATTTCCAGTTGGGTCACTGTAAGCCATACTTCAGCCAGGACTCCACTTATTACCTGGCCCTCAGAGGCCAGGGGGCTATGACGCTTTTGGTCTCAGTATCAATTGAACTCAGACCAAGTGTCTAATGGTCCTCAAAATATTTGGTTATTTCCCTTTCGTGAATGTACATCCAGCCAAGTAAATGGCCAGGAGTCTCTCTGGGGAAGGACTGAGGGAATCACCGTGGTGGTATATACTTGCCGTGGGGCTGCAGGGTCTTTATTCCTAGGTTCCCAATTACTTATTCATCAGTGGGTTCTGGATCTGAAAACTGGCTCAAGTCTAGAAACTGAGCAAGAGAGCATGACTTAGTGGGGATGACCACGCTTAGCCTCCTGCTCTGCCATTCTTGTGGGGTTTTTTGGTTGGAGATGTTAAAAAGCACCCTTGTTGGCTGTATCTATTTTGCCCCTAGGGATTTTCTTTTTTCTTTTTCTCCCTAAATCCTCCCAGCACATAGTTGTATATTCTAGTTGTGGGTCCTTCTAGTTGTGGCATGTAAGACGATGCCTCACCATGGCCTGATGAGTGGTGCCATGTCCACGCCCAGGATTTGAACTGGCGAAATCCTGGCCGCCCTCCCCCACCCCCACCACCCCCGAAGCAGAGTGGAGGACTTAACTACTCGGCCACGGGGTCGGCCTGGGATGCTATCTTCTATTAACCTTCTCCACAACTCCCTGCTGGTTAAGACCCTTGGTTGCCTGTTCATTCTTGCTGGTAACAATGGTAATTGTGGTCTTCTGGCTTGTGGCAGTTAAGCATTACCACCTGGGCTTTATAATTCTGAGGCCCCAATCATCCCAATCTTAGCACCTGTTTTCTGGCACACTCCTGGCACTACTTGTGTTAGTCTAGGTCTACCAACAGCAGACAAGAGGGGACTAGCCATCAACAAAAAAACAAACAACTCAATTAAAAAATGGACAAATGGGGTCAGCCTGGTGGCGTAATAGTTAAGTTCGCACACTCTGCCTTGGTGGCCCAGGGTCCATAGGTTCAGGTCCCAGGCACAGACCTATACACGGTTCATTAAGCCATGCTGTGGCAGCATCTCACATACAAAATAGAAGACTGGCACAGATGTTAGCTCAATGACAATCTCACTCAAGCAAAAAGAGGAAGATTGGTGACAGATGTTAGATTGGAGCCAATCTTCCTCATCAAAAAAAAAAAAAAAAAAACCCCACAAAACCATAAAAAATAACAAATGTGCAAAGAACTCAAATAAACATTTCTCCAAAGAAGATAAACCAATAGCCAATAAGCATATGAAAAGATGTTTCACATCCCTAATCATTAGGGAAATGCAAATCAAAACTACAACGGCGACTACCAAAAAAAACAGAAAAGAACTAGAGTTGGAGAGGATGTGGAGAAAGTGGAACCCTTGTGCACTGTTGGTGGGAATGTAAAGTGATACAGCTGCTGTGGAAGAACAGTTCCTCAAAAAACTAAAAACAGAATTATCATATGATCCAGCATTTCCACTTCTGGGTATACACCCAAAAGAATTGAAAGCAGGGTCTCAAAGAGATATTTGTACACCCATGTTCACAGCAACATTATTCACAATAGCTAAAATGTGGAAGCAGCCCAAGTGTGTACTGACAGGTGAATGGATAAGCAAAATGGAATATTACTCAGTCTTAAAAAAGAAGGAAATTCTGACATGTTACAATATGGATGAACTTTGAGGGCATTAGGCCAAGTTAAATAAGCCGGCACAAAAAGACAAATACTGTATGAATACATTTATATGAGGCAATTAGCAGTCAATTCACAGGGACAGAAAGTAGAACGGTGGTTGCCAGGAGCTGTGGGGAGGGAGAAAGGGGAGTTAATGTCTAACGGGTAAAGAGTTTCAGTTTTACAAGATGAAAAGTTATGGAGATGGATGGTGGTGATGCTCACAGAACATTATAAATATATTTAATACCACTGAACTGTACACTTAAAAATGGTTTAGATGGTAAGTTTTTATGTTATGTGTATCTTCCCACAATAAAAAGAACTGGAAAAAAAGGGGGGAGGATTAGCCTTGCAAGAAATTTATTAGGGGCAACATCTATAAAAAAAAATTGGGTGAGTGAGAAAGCCATCAAACCGTGATGCAGGTGTCACCCTCTGTGAAGCAGAGAGGGAGGGAAGGAAGGATGGTTGGGAGAAACAGATCAAATTTAGGCTGAAGTTCAATTCTAAGAGTTTGGCCAAGGCCATCGGAGAGTCTTCAAGCTAAAGTTGCCCGTCAGGAGTTCAGTGTCTCCTAGAAATGGGCCTGGCTTAGTATCCCTGCAATCCTTAGTTGCTGGCTGGGAGCAACCCTTGGGAAGCGTGGCCTTGCTGTGGATGCAGTAATGGATTTCGGAGCTGAGCAGCTGGAACTATAGTCGGACATCTGAGAGGTTCATTTTTATGGCCACCACACCCAGGCAAATTCTATTTTTTTAGAAATGTTATTTTTCTTTCTTTTTTTTTTTTTTTAAAGATTTTATTTTTTTCCTTTTTCTCCCCAAAGCCCCCCGGTACATAGTTGTATATTCTTCGTTGTTGGTCCTTCTAGTTGTGGCATGTGGGACGCTGCCTCAGCGTGGTTTGATGAACAGTGCCATGTGCGCGCCCAGGATTCGAACCAACAAAACACTGGGCCGCCTGCAGCGGAGCGCGCTAACTTAACCACTCGGCCGCGGGGCCAGCCCCTATTTTTCTTTTTTTTGGTAAAGATTTTATTTTCTCCTTTTTCTCCCCAAAGCCCCCCGGTACATAGTTGTATATTCTTACTTGTGGGTCCTTCTGGTTGTGGCATGTGGGACGCTGCCTCAGCGTGGTTTGATGAGCAGTGCTATGTCTGCGCCCAGGATTCGAACACTGGGCCGCCTGCAGCGGAGCGCGCGAACTTAACCACTCGGCCACGGGGCCAGCCCCTCCCCCCTCCCCCCATCACTTTCTTATGACAGGCCCTCATTCCTTCCTGATCTGTTCCTGGCTAACCTGACAGACAATCAATTTTCTGTACCATGTTTAAGAGAAACAACTGAGCCACACCAACGCCCAATACCTCCCTCCCACCATGGCTCAAGCCTGGAATTACCAGGACCCTTCTGGAAGCACTGCTTTAACCTTATGGTGACATTTTAATCAGATGGTAGGGAAGGTCTATGGGCATGATTCAGACCTGAGCACTGCAAAGAGTTTGAAGGCAGAGTATGACTATTTATCCCGGGGAAGACATTCTCTCCTCTATTCCAGGAACAAGTGCCCTGCTAAGCCTCCACTTTCATTAACCAACAGTCCATCCAACTGTCGGCAGCTCACAGTTTAGCTTAGGTAACAGAACCTCCAGTCTTTTTACCCAAGCATCTGTTAAGTGAAGTTCTGAACTTCCTTTGTTTTCCTCTCAATGTGCAACATTTCCTTTTAATCCAGATATTGTTATTTGGGCCCACGTCTAGCCTCCAGGTGAGCCATTCTGCTTGGTGAGTCCATAACTGGATGAACCTATTGTTACTCTTTAGGGGCACACGAGGGGTCATGGCACTCCTTCGCACATCGTCTCAACAGCAGGCTCCTTCCTCAGCCAGCACTGCACTCCGCTCTCTAGGAGCAAGACAGAGCAGCTCCACCCACTTCTTTCCCCTTTCAGCTGACGTCTGTGATAGCCCTGAACTGGGGGGGTTCTAGCCCATGTGTCACGGACTCTTCACTGGATGGTGGTGTTCCCAGCCTCAGCACCCAGAAACTCAAGACAAATGAGGGCATTTGTAAGTGTCATGATATGCAAGACTGTCTGTTTTATTTTCATTTTAAATGTAGGAGAAGTTGTAGGGAATCAGCCTAGGCTGTTCTGGAAACAGAGACATCAAGGGTGGAAGTGAGCTTCCACCCAGGTTCCCCAACTCCTGCTCAGCTGTCACTATTGGAAAGTAGAGAATGTAAAGACTAGGGAATGTAAAATTTAATTGAATACCACCTAAATGCCATTTTCCTTTAATAGAATTTTTAACCTCTTTCTTCCCCTGTAAATTGGAGTAACAATACTTATTCCACAACATTGTTTAAAAATATATTAGGAAGGGGCTTTGTAAACTATAAAAGGGTTAAATAAACAGGAGATCATTACCAACAAACAGAAATTGACTGATAAAAGGGCAAGGACACACAAACATCTATTTTCAGAATTTCACTTACAGCCAGTCACTGAATGGGAAACAAGAGGCAGAGTATTATGAACAAGAAGACAACGATGTAGGGTTTCTTAGTAACTGGGGGTTTATTTCTGCCCCAGGACCTCTGTCATCTTCTGTTGGAGTACCAGGCTCCATTACAATAGTAAGCTAAGACCTATGGATTCAGTCCTCCCGGAATCTAGTATACAGACTCAATTTGCTATTCAGCTGGAACACATTTTCAGCCCTTCCAGTCTAATCCCAGAACACCATGATTTATGGCAATAGAAATTCCTAAACTAAACAGAACAAAGAAACTGAGGCACTTGGCCAGAACTGTGCTCAGTAGGAACCCAGGAGCCCACACTTGCCCGACACTGCTGCCACCATCAGAAGTGCTGCCAAAGACTAGAAGAAATAAAAGGGTAAGTCGTCTTCTCCTCCTATATTGCAGTCTTCTGGATTCAAAGAAACTAACAGGAAGACAGCAGGCAAAGGGAGTCTGGGATATGTAGTTTTTAGGAGTTAGCCCCTTGGATCTGAGAGTAAACAGACAAATAACCAGCGAAGGGGAATTCTTACTAGGCAAACACACAGCTTTCCATTAGCAACAGTGAAATAGAATTGCCAGCTAACCCTTAAACCACCTCATAAACGTAAATGAGATGTTTACTTCAGATCCAGGGGCCGTCCTGTGTAACTCAGACCTAGGACACTGCCTGAAATGGAGAAATCTCCCAGACTGGGGTTATCCCCTCTCCCAAGAGGCAGGCCTGTTCCTGCCTCTGGCAGTCAAAGAGACAACAGACACCAGGAGCCGGTACACATGGCAGATGCTTTATTTTCATAGTAACATTAAAACATAAAACACAAACATTAAAACATAGAACACGAACAGAGATCCAATTGCCCTGTTTCCAAAGTAGGTAAAGGATGTCTACAATGACAGGGTATTTTCAGTCTGCTTAACTCCCACCCTCAAATAGGAAAAGCACTTTACAGACAGGGTGACTGAACAGAGTGGGGCAGGGCCAGGTCTATAGATGTAATCTCCTGCCAGGCAGAGGGGGCCTGGGGTGGGGGGGTTGGGGGTGAAGTTTTTTCCTTTGGAGAAATTAGCCATAGTCATATGAATTTGTTTCTAAAACATTCAAATTTACCAGAATAATGCAAGGCTTGGCAAGACATGAGGTTCACTCAGCTTCCTTCGGTTCCTACGCGTTGGGGCATCAGCTTCAGGTTAGTGTACTTCAACACTAGTCCAGTCCTAACCCTGCCCAGGTTCTGCCCCTGCCAAAGACAAAGGCAGCCAGGGCCTGACCATCTGCATCCTCTCTGTGACAATCTGTGGAAACCAGATGAGTTCTGCTTTTTAATTCAAATCTCTTTCTGCCACTGATGCTCTAGGCCTGGCAGTCATTCTTAATTATCAACATAGCAAAAGGAATATCTTTGAGAAAAGGGGGCTCTTTCCAGCCCTGGAAACTGGCTTTTTGAAAGATGACCTTAAAGAGAAAGAAGCCACTCTTTAAAAGGCATACCTAGAACTTGGAACTCTGGGAAGAATCGACTGCAATAACCTCTTGCTGCTAAGAAATACTGGAAACAGCTCAGGAGTTGACAGGTCATAACTGTTGTAAAATAAAAATAATGATAACTTTTCTCCAACAATTATTTAAGAAAATCACACTGTTAGCCATCCTGCTCCCAAGAACAGGGCAGTGGCCGTCCAGCCCTTGAGGCACGTTCTGCTGTGGACCGGGGTGTTGCAGAGTAGCCTCAGGCAAAGCAAACAGGTATAAACTGAACCCTCCGCTGGAAAAATTGCAGCTCCCAGTGTCGGACAACCCAGGGATGGAATGAAAGCTGGTGGGCATCTCCCTGCAAATCCACACACATCTCAAACCACTATTATCTTCCTGAGAATAAATATTTCACTAACAACACTTTATCTTTGATACTAGTAGAGACTTAAGCAAGAGCTTTGACATACCACTCATCTTTTCCTAATGAGAAGGAAAAGGAGTGATCGTCAAAGCTGGGCTTATATAAAACCCATCCTGAGATTCTAAGCTGGCTAGAAAAAAATGAGTCTTCCCCACTGCTCAAACAGCGGGTCTCTTTCCTTGGCTCCCAAACCTTCATGCCTTAGGAAAAGGTCTACGTCTCATCAGCTGCCTCCATCACTGGGCTTGTCAATATCACAGCACTGCACACCTGAAAGATAACTGTTGCTGCCACAAAGCAGATTAGATGTACTCTACCAGACACTTCTGTGGGGATAAGACCAACTTACTAAAAGGTTGTCAGCCCACAAGGTCAGAAATAGATCAAATCCCTCGCAAGGTTCTACAGTGCCCTCTTGTGTTCCACTGAAGACTCTTCTGCATCCATGCAGCGTCAAGAAGATGGTTAGTCCCTTCAGGGACATAAGCATTCTCAACTCACGCAGCTCAAGTGACAAGACCACTCAGGCATGGTGTGACATCCTCCAGAAAATGCTTGGTGCACACTCATATCCTAAATAACTGCCAGGGGAGGATACTCTCTGAGGTCCAGCAGAAAGTCTGATCGAAAATGCAGATTCTCAACAAAGATTAATGAAAACTTTTAACCCAAGGAATGGATAACGTAGATGGAGTACCAGTCACTTACTCTTTTGGTGGACACAGCAAATACATGATCTGTAGTGCTTCAGTGACCTGGAGTCCTAGAATTACACCAATCCAAAGGAACCATGATCCCAAAAGTTCTCGGCCACAGACAATAAGCAGAGCTCTTGCTCAGGGCTGCTAGGTGCTAGCAAACGATCTTTAATCTTAACCAGCAGCATGCCTGGTAAGTTTCAAGACCATGGTCACTCCCACCTATAGAGGTGGACCATCTTCTCTGTTAAGGTAGCCAAGTAGCTGCTATGGTTCACCTCAAATGGGCAGATGTCCAAGACAGGCTGATGGGTCTGCAGATCCTGTAGCAAGGAGCCACTGCCAGCATCCCACAGCTAAAGATGACAAGCAGAGATAAAGGTCAGGAGTCATTCAGGTCAGCTGAGAGACTTGCTTTCTATTTTTTTAAAGATTTTTTTTTCCTTTTTTTCCCCAGAGCACCTCCGGTACATAGTTGTATATTTTTAGTTGTGGGTCCTTCTAGTCGTGGCATGTGGGATGCTGCCTCAGCATGGCTTAAGCGGTGCCATGTCTGCACCCAGGATCTGAACAGGTGAAACTCTGGGCCACTGAAGCGGAGCGCATGAACCTAATCACTTGGGCATGGGGCCAGCCCTGAGACTTGCTTGCTTTATCATAAGACAACTTTGAAAGAGCTGCAGAGAGCACACTGCCTGGGGAGCAAAGTAGCCCATCCCTAACCTTCACAAGGTTGCACCAAGCCAGCACACTTGACATGCTTCAGGCACAGCCTCACCTACTGCAATCAGCCATTAGTCTGCCTGGCTTTCAGAGCGGATCTGAAAATCAAGCTGAGCATCACCCCTTTAATCTGTGTGCCTGGCACTCTTCTAGGGACAGACAGGAAAAGAAGACAAAGTCCCTGTCTCTGCCTTCATGGACCCCATCTTCTAACTGGAGTTTTCTTTTCCTTTTAAAAAATGTTTTTTAATGAAAAAATTCTTAAGTAATAATAATTTTAAAGTAATAAAATTTTAAACTACAATGAGCTACCCATCACTCAGATCATTAAGCTTCTGCCACCTCTGCTTTATTGATTCTACTTTTTTCTTGGCTGATTTCATGTCATTTTACTCCTATATACTTAAGTATGCATCTCTAAAAAAAAGTTTCTTATAACAATGTCATCATGCCCAACAAAACAAACAATAATCTCATAGTATTATCTAACATCCAGTGCATAATCAAAATTTTCTGATAGTCTCTTGTTACATTTGGTTTGCTTGAATCAGGATCCAAGTAAAGTCTACATTACATTGGCAGTTATAAATGTTAATAAGTCTATTTTAATCTAGAGCAGATCCCAACCTCCCCGCTTTTTTTCTTCTGCCATTGTTGCAGAAGCTGGGCCCGTTGTCCCACAGGACGCCCGCAACCTAGATTTGCCTGTTTGCTTTCTGTGCTATTATCTACATTGTTCTCTATCTATTGCAATTCCAGTAAATGAAAGTTAGCACTACACTCTAGAGTGGTGCTATCCAATATGGGGGCCACTAGCGACATAAAGCTACTTATATTTATATTAAAAATTTAAAAATTAAGATTTTCATTCGCACAAACCACACTTCAAGTGCGCACGTGGCTAGTGTGACTATATTGGACAGTGCTGCTCTAAGGCTTGATTTAAATTCAGGTTCAAGGACATCTCACAGAAGACACCATGTGCTTCATATTGTCTTAACATTAAGAGGCAAAGAATTCCTGGTTAACCCACTTACAGTAATGCTAAGGCTGATCAATGTTTTCAGGTGGTGACAGGCTGACCCCTCCACTGTAAAATTTCCCATTAACCTTTCATGTGTTGGCTTTATCCTGAATTGATGAAGTGGATGCCTGAATCAATTATTTCATAGGGGTTTCAGTAGCCCCTTTTTTCTTTATAGGTTCACAGTCCCACAGGACACTATAACTCAGGTAAAAAGAATGAGGTGAATCTACAGATATTGAAATGGAAAGATATCCAAGATAGTAAGTTAAATGGGTAAAGAGCCAACGACAGAGCAGTATGTAAAGTGTGACTTGTGTAAAAAATAGTTTAAGCAACCACAGATATACACACATATGCAGATATATGCAATTACAGAGAACTTGAGCTTTTTGCTTTAAATTCTTCTGTATCAAAAATAATAGGCTTACCAGGGCAGAATTTGACGCTTCATCCCCAGTACACACCAGGATGTTGCCATCATTCTTTGGGTTTTGGAAAATGGCACTTTTGGTCAGCAGTTTGCAAGTGGGTCCCCCAAGGAATGTTTGTACAGGATGGCAGGAGCAAACTGGCTCTCCAGCATCATCCAGCTTGTAGGACATTTCCATCAGCACGCTTCGTAAGGTGGTATGATTTTTATCTACGGGACAGAGAAATCAGTGTTGCTTCACAGGGATGATCCAAAGAAAATAACCAAGTACCTGAACCTCAGATGCTTACAACCTAGTTGAATGGAAAAGCCACACTTTGTTAAACCATCAACAATAGCTACAAAGCAAACATAATAACAAGAACAAAACAATACAGCAAAAATGAAATGTAGAACCCTAGGCTAGGATGAAGCAAGGTATTTACAATAGGTTTTTGCCCATGAGGGAAATAATTCTGAGATCCTTTTTAGTAAAATCACTGTATCCTGCCAGACCTCTGCTTGGGTTTTTATCTTCCTTAAGAGTTCTGACCACAAGTTTTTTCTTCCTTCCCCCGTGAAGACCCCATGAGCCCCTGGAATTGCACATCTTTATGAAGTGAAAGCATACTATTACAGAGGGGGAATAGATACCTGCAGTTCTGCAGAGGCAAACAAAAGCTGGAGGACAAAATGGGACGCCCAAGCTTTCTACATAAGTCACAGCAAATCACAGCCTTGGAGAGAGAACACCTACGAGGTAACTAAGAACCAAAACGGTAGGAAGAGTTGGCTGACGCAGATGCTCAGCCCAAAAAACACATAACTGATTAGGCCTACCCAAAACTAGCTGAAGTATGGGCACTTTAATGACTATCTCTGCCAAAACACCTGCCTCACCATCAGTATAGTTCATTAGGAATTTAGATTCAGACCTCTCAGGCTACAAGAACCTGGGAGTTTAAGCACAGGTGGCTGTCCGGGGCTCCACCCTGGTTCTGGAGGCAGTGAGAAGTTCAGCCGGCTAGGCCCACCATGGCTGTCCATCTACTCCCCATTTACCTTTGTTGGCCCCAGATAAGGAGGAACAGCTAATACCCTACTCAGGCCCACCGGGCTGCCTTCATCTGGTCCTTTCTTTTAAGTGAAGTGAGGGGCAAGCAGCAGATATGAAACGGATGTGAAGGTGGCTCAGTGGCTTCAAGAGCTGGTCTCCTCATACCACCACTGTTCTAAATCATAGAGGCTCCTAAAGTGGCTACTTCACTTCCAGGGAGTATCTGGCAGACTATGTTCCCGTTCACACAAGTGAGGAGTCGGGAGGCAGGCTCTATGGAAGGACTTGGGGCCACCATCCTCACTGTAGTAGCAAGAGCTGTTAGCCTGTGAGGGGCCTCAGTACTATCTGAAGGGTAGGGCAAACTCTCCTGTCTTCCCCTCTACCCAAACCACAGAAGGTCCCACAAGGACACCCCAACACTCACCAGGCCTGTAGGTCACAAGACAGTGGCGGGTACTGCTCTCTGTCTGAAAGTCTATGCAGCCCCCTGGCTCCACAGGCAGCACATGAGGCCAATGAGAAAAGTCCATTTTCAGTTCCCAGAAGGAAGCGTTCTCCAAGGTTCCAGCCAACACTCCACCATACGGAAATGTAGCTGAGGCAGCTCGGGGTATGTATGACAAGGATACCAGTGGGCATCTGAAGGGAAAGAAAGGACACCATGTCTTTCACGTTCCAATACTTGGACTGCTCCAGACCCCACTACCAGGAGCCCTCAAGCACATTCCTACCTCTATAAGAAGAGATTAAAAACCTGTGGGTCACTATCCTTTATGTGATAAAAACTACCAACCCACTTGTAGAAACAAAAGGGCATATATGTAACATTCTGTGTCCAATTTCAGAGGAGACACCACATGCCCTAAAAGCAATGAAAAAATGGACTAGGAAATTGAATAGTATAAGATCACAATTACAAGAAAGCTAGACTGGTGTGAGGCTTCTGGAAATGGGGTTAGCCACATATACAAGAAAAGTCAGGAAGGAAACACAGCTTATACATCTAATAAAAGAAAGCTTCCAAGCTGTTGTTGACAGACCCTTCAATTAAAATACAGCCTAAAGCAACCACACTTTAATTCAGAAATAGGATCTTTTCTTTAGAGATTTTCTAAATCTCTTTCTGCAAGCCTATGACCAGCGTCACATGCCAAGAACTCTTCTCAGAAATACTGGCCTGCAGACCATGTTACTATGAACCCGTTTCTGCTGAAGTTGCCAAAGCGATCACTTTGTCTGCTTTATTTCACTGCCCTGTCAGAATGAAGCCAACCCAGGCAAACTAAAAAAATGAACCATACATACACATATTCTTTCCTTGCTGCTATTTGCTGTATTTTACTGCCTGCTCTATGTGGATCCTTCTACATCGATGGCAGTTACCTTGTTTGCCTGGAGCTCACATTTGTCTAAGTTTACATCAATCATCTTCAGGCCCACGACCACATCACTGAAGCATGATTCCACCCCACCGAAATGAAAAGAAAACCCAAGTGCTGGGCTGGGTTTCAGAAGTCATTATCACTGTAGTGATATCTTTATATTTAGATCCCTGTGCCTCTTTTTAATACATATTCAAATTGGAAATGGAAATTCCTCCTAAGACACTTCTCATTTTGGCCCAGGTCACAGACCCCACTCCCCTTTTGAGAACTTTATGCCTCTAGAAGAGTATTATCCCCAAATGGCACTCAACACATTCTGAAGAGCCACAGTAGCGCTGGTGGCCACCCACCCTCAGAGACGGGGCTGACTTCGCAAACCTCCCAACTCTGTAACTTGATTATGATAAATCATAGTTGTATTGTATCCTTAGACCAAGTTGGTTTAGCTGTGGATTACGGAAGTTTTAAATCACTTTTTATTGGGCTACTCTTTACTGATCTCTTCTAGTGTGTTAGACATGCAACTATTAGAGCAAATCTATGCTAACCATAGTTTACAGATGAAGCTACGACAGGCCAAGAAACATGACCAAGGTCACACAGCTCGTACACTGTGGAGCTGGGTTCTGAACACAGATCTGACTTCATTTTGCCATGCTGGGTGATGAGTATATATACTCTATATACTTGGTACCAGAGCTTTCTACCATGTGAAGTATGAACACAAAACTCTAAGGATCTTACTGATTCTGAAGTGAGAAGTGAGACTAATCAGTGGACTCAGAGAACTGCCCTCTGTGAGAAATTCTGACCATCTGTGAAACACTCTGGAAGGAGAGGATTAAAAAATAACAGTCCAAGAGAAAGCTGCTACCTACAGGAAAAAAGTGAGCAGCTCCGTACCTGGCTTTCTGAGGTACTAACTCCTGGATATGACTGCTCGTGTTTCGAAGGTCATACACCAGAACCGAACCATTGACCAGTCCGGCGTACATGTAATTGTTTTCATCAAGACACCAGCAGCAGCTCCAGACAGGACGTCCAGCGTTATAAGTCTGGACCACGGTATTTGTTTCCAGGCTGTGGAGTTACAAGAGACTTTTACAACTATGCATTAAGAAAATCAAATATGTAACGAAGATGTAAAGATTATCATTTCAACGATGATCTTTTAAGAACACACCCACACACCCAAACTCTATTTGGATTCCCAGTTTCTTCTAGGGGACTGCCCAGATAACTCCTTCTCATTCAAAAATATTTGTTTTGGGGGACACAGTTTTCCTTTGAGCTCTAAGGATGTAAAAGAATAAGTTAAAAAGCCATATAAACAGTACATTCCCCACCCTACCCCTTACCTTCTCCATAGTTACCTATTACACAGGTAATCATATTCAATGTGAAAAAATTAGAAAATACACATAAGGGAAGTAAAATAAATTATAATCTAAACACCCAGAGGTAGTCAATAACACTCTGGTATTTAACTTTTCTTCTTTTCCCCCTATTTTTGAAAACCACTAGAAAAAAATCATAGCACATACATACATATAAAATATAATGGTATGTTGAGTTTTGGGGCAAAATTAAGCTGAAGCAGTCTTGAAAAGTCAAAAGGCTTATCAGGCCTGATAGTGCTATCATGATGTCCCTCAGATTTAGTTGCAGAAATTAAACAGGAAGCCAACTATCAGAGATCTGATGAGAACTACTTCCTAAAAGATAAGGGCATGGAGCACACTGAGATCTAATTCACAGCACTTGCAGAGCATGTGAAAGATAAAAGGCAGTAACTGAGGGTTACTGATGAGAGAAGTCATCCTGGTACCCCAGGAGAGTGAGTTCCTGGTAAGCATTTCTGTTAGGCAGAATGATCCACGTAACAGATCAGGAATAAGCAATGCCAAGCTGGTATGGTGACTCCATGGTGCCAGATCCCAAGGCTCTCTCCATATTGTCATTCTACTATCTCTAGCGTACTACTCTCGTCTGTATGGCTTAAGAAGTATGTTGCAACATATATAATTTTAAAGAAACAGGACACTACACATACTGTTTTATAACCTGCTGTGTCCACTTAAAAGCAACAGATTTTAAATTCAATGAGCCTGAATCTCAGAAGACAATGCCTCACACCAAAAAAAAAAACAAGCTAAGACCATCATAATAAGGATATTAATTTCCACACTGTTCAACATTAAACAGCCCAGGGCCCATCTCCTCCCTGAAGGACTCACCTGGTCAGTTTAATAGTGCTGTCCAGAGAAGCAGAGAGCAGCAAGCCTTTGGACCGACTGCTGAAAGCCAGTCCGCGGATCTGTTTGCTATGCATGGGAATGTACTGACTGCTCTTCATGTTGGCAGTACTCAACATCTTAACACCAAAGCCTGCCAAAGGTAAGACAGAGTGAAACAGCACAATGAAAGTCAATCTAGGGCAAAGCAAACTACCTGTTCAAGAGGCTCCCTTGTTCATCTTTCTTGGCATACAAGTCCCTGGAAAACAGCAGGTCAAACAAAGAAAATAAAAATTCCCCAGGGTTATAAGTTATTTTAAAAAGCATATTCCATTCCAAACCTCCAGCAACAGGTAAATGGATAAATCATTGTATACATATACAGTGGAATACTAGCCATAAATAAAAGAGAATGAACTATTGATATATACAGTAATATGGACGTATCTCAAAAAACTTATGCTGAAAGCAGCCAGACAAAAAAGAGTAACACTGTATGATTTCACTTATGTAAAATCCTAGAAAACGTAAACTTATCTATAGTGATAGAAAGTAGATCAGTGGTTGCTTGGGGATGGTGAGAAGGGAGGGTCAGGTGGGAGATGGATTACAAAAGGGCATGAGAAAACCTGTGGGGTGATAGATATGCTTATCATCTTGATTGTGATGATGATTTCAGGGGTATACAAATATATCCAAACTTACCAAACTGTATGCTTCAAACATGTGCAATTTATTATATGTCAATTATACTTTAATAAAGCTGATAAGAGAGACAGAGAGAAAGAGACCATACCATTTCAACCACCAACACTCAAGATGCAGAAGAGACACTGAACAAAAAAGAATGAAGATAAATTTCTATCTCAGGGGGTCAAGATATGCTACATTTGTCTGAAATGGAATGAAAACAGATGACACCTCAAGAATCCCAATCAATGTATATCATTCCAGGAGGGCAAAAAACTCCAGAACTTGTCCTTTTTAATTTATTTCTTACTCTGTTCTCTTACTAGGCTATGATGATATATTTACTTTCACTAAATATCTATTATTATCTGAGTTACACATGATAGCCTTGAATCACACTTCAGCTTCTCCAGGAAATCAAGTGGGAGAGTTCTTTGCATTTTCTCCTGAAACAGAATTAGGAGAGCCAGAGACATAAACAGGGAAACTATAGGCTTTAAATCAAGAAGGGAGCATGAACACTTGCCTAGGTAATCATCAATGGCAACAAGGAGAAATCAGCACCAGCAGGATATCAAGAAGAGCTAGCGCTGGGGCTGGCCTGGTGGCGCAGCGGTTAAACACACACGTTCTGCTTCGGCAGCCCAGGGCTCGCTGGTTCAGATCCTGGGTGCGGACATGGCATGGCTTGGTAAGCCATGCTGTGGTACGTGTCCCACATATAAAGGAGAGGAGGGTGGGCACAGATGTTAGCTCAGGGCCAGGCTTCCTCAGCAAAAAGAGGAGGATTGGCAGCAGATGTTAGCTTAGGGCTAATCTTCCTCAAAAAAAAAAAAAAAAAAAAAGAAGAGCTGGGCTGTGCAGGGTGGAATAGATACATCAAGGAAAAAGGAACAGATCATACCCAATTGGGGGAACAAGGAGAAGAAACAAGTATTCTTCCAATTTTCAAAGACGTTTTATTTAATTATAATTCTTTTTATTAAAAACTTGGATGAGAAATAGGAACATTATAAACAATCTTCATATTTTCCCCTCAATTGGAGCCCCTTGATAATCTCTCAACTCATAGCTAATATCAGTGACTAGAAAAATATATGACAATCTAGGGATTCCACTCCCAATCCTAACTTTGAGGACACAGTTTTGAAGCATGTGAATGGAACTTCTAAGTGCGGAGACAGAGGAAATCAGGCTGAAGCAAAGGGCCCTGACAGTTGGCAGAAATCACAAGCTGAAGGTGGTACAAAGAAACATCCACAACACTGAGGAATGATTTAATTGGGCATGTGAGGAGATCTGGTTTTCCAAATTAATACAACCTAAAATTAAGGTTAAAAAGCACAATACGAGAAAATTAGTAGAGTATCAATGTATTCCCAAATTCTTTTATTTGGAATTTGTACACTACAGAAAATAAGTATTAGATCTTATTTCAACTTGAAGTAGCCCTTGGGGGAGTGTTTTTTGAGTACTCCCAGTCTAAAATGAATCTGTACCTTTAATAGGACATCCAGGGGGTGATGTCCCCCCTGGACTATCCCAGGAACCCACACTTCCAAGTACCTCATCTTCTTTCACTTTATCCCAGTTATCAGTATTTCTGCCCTTTTGGTGAACAACTCACAGAATGAAGTCAACAGACGCTACAGACATCTCTGCAGCATGCTAAGTGTCTGCACTAACAGGGAACTGACTAGGAAAGGTGATTTGGTGGGCTGTGGTCAGTGTGCACCCACTAGTGAGTCATGGATTCTCCAAAAAGAGAGGAGAGAAATAAATGTAGTCCAATAATGAACATGAAAGCAGAGGTTGTGGACTGTTCACCTGGAAGGAAGGAGGCCTGAGGAGAAGGTTGTGACACCACCAGGCAGCCCAGAGCATCACAGTATGTCATGATTCGGCAGTTTCCTGTCTGAGACACCGTGAAAGTCTTCTGGAAATGGTACTTGTGCTGGCCCTGGCTGGAGGGCATGCTGTTTAGTAAACGTCCTTGGGAGCCCCTGGGTTGCTGTGAAATCTGATCCTGATGCTGCACAATAAGTTTTTGCAAGTCCTAAAATAAAAAATATTTTATAAATGTGAAGCTTTTTCGTTTGATATTCCCTTCATGTACAATTCCTTGATTTAATTTAACATATGAAAATGTTAACACAAATCCCAGAGAGCTGCTGCAGTTTTCACGGTATTTCAACAAGCAACTGAAATAAGGAGAGCACAGAATCAGAAAATATTAGGGTTGAAAGTCTTCAACGGTTGTTTTGTCTAAAACTTTCATTTTATTGGCAGATTCAAGGAGGCGAAATGACTTAAACAAGCTTGAATTATCAGCTGGCTGTTTAATTTTTTTAAAAATCCAGACTGCAGTAGAATTCATCATAAAGTGTGTAAGCTTCAGACAAATACTCTAATCAGAAATAAAATAGCAGGTCATGTTTACATCCTGAAAAACTTAGTAAATCCTATTTGTATCCAAGATAAACCCAAGCAATATTTAGATTCCTTTTCTTTTCAATTCCTATCCCCCAAATTCTTCGGATTGGAAAGGGCCACCTCACCTGGACACGACTATGAAGCCTGGTGCACTCCTCAGTGAGGACTTGCAGCTGGAGCCGGCACTGTGCTGACTCTAGCTCGGCCTGCTGCCGCAGCATCTGCTCCTTCAGTAAGGAACTAGAGAGGGAAAGCCAGCAACAAGGGGAGATTAGGAGGCTACAGAAGACTTCCCATCAAGATGGCACAGTAAGTTCATGCTATGATATACATACTGTGCTGTAACTATGTCATGATAGTGAGTACAATACGAGAAAAATCTCTCAAGTCCAGAAACAATACAGAAAAGTAGCATGCAGGGCTGAACTCATGAGCCTACTGGGCTTTGGTGTCAAAGCAGGTAGTGACAGCCAGAAGTCAGGCTCCCTCTAGGGAATGAGGACTAAAAATAGAAAATGAGAGAACAGAGCCAAGTTCACTGCTTGAGTTGGGACCAAATTATATAAGAGTAAAATGACATGTTAAAAGACCAAGGTTCTCTATTCTATTAAAAGAAAATAATAAGCTATTCATTGTTCATCAGATACTCCTATAATACCACAAAAAAGGGTTGAAGTTAAAAAGAAAGTATATACCAGGAAAATGCTAACAAAAGAAAGACCAATTAGAATTAAAAAGCACAAATAGCTATAAAGAACAATGCATAATGAGAGGACACATTCACCAAGAATAAAAATCAGTGCTTGAATCAAGATTAAGAAAATTAGATAATAGCATTTTCTAAACACCAGATAACTGATCAGGAAATATAATAGAAATAAATTCACTGACAACAGCAATTCTAACAATAGCAACCTAGGAATAAAGGTAAAGGGCATGCAGGATCTTTACAAAGGAAAGCACACTTGTAAAAGACACAAGAAAACAGTGAATACATGAAAGGATATTATATAATGTCCATGGCTGTAAAGACTCAAAATCATGAAGATGGCACTTCTCAAGTTACTCTAAAAATATAGTGCAATTTCAATCAAGATCTCGGAGTTTTTCAGGGAACTCACCAAACTAATTTTAAATTAATATGGAAGAGCAAAATGGCAAGAACAGGAAAGTGAGTTTTGAAGAACGAGGTGGGAGGATGTATTTTAAAGCTACAATAAATTGTAACTTGGGAGTACTGGGCGAGAATCAACAAACAGAGCACGCAGCAAGAGTAGTTCATTCATACGTAGAAACTTAATTTAGGATAGAGGCAGCAATGAGAATTCACATAGAAAGAATATACTTTTTAATAATTATGCTAGAACTTGTTATCCATAAGACTAGATTTTAGATAGATTAAAAATCTGTGTAAAAAGCAAAACTTCTAAAGACTTTAGAAGATATTACGTCTTTATGACCTTGAAGCGGTAGACACAAAAAGCACAAAACAAGATATTCATAAACGATTATGTTAAAAATTAAAAACTCATGGTCAATAAAAGAGACCATAAACAAGTTAAAGAGAGAAGCCACAGACTGGGGGATGACATTTGCAATGTATACAACCAACAAGGAATCAATATAAGGAAAACACAAAGAAGTATAAATTAATAAGGAACAAACAATACATTTTGCTCAATATAAATGAGTAAAAGATATAAACACAATTCATAGAAGAGTATGTTCAACCCCATTAGTAATTGAGTAAATGCAAATTAGGTAAATACTATTTCACCCCATGAGACTGGCAAGAATTGAATCTGATAATAAAAGGAGACGAGTGTATGAAAAAAACAAGAAATCACTTACACTGTTGCTGGGGGGAGTATAAATTGTTAATCTTTTTTTTTCCCTTTCCTCTTCTTCTCCCCAAAGCCCCCCAGTACATAGTTGTGTATTCTAGTTGTGAGTGCCTCTGGTTGTGCTACGTGGGACACCGCCTCAGCATGGCCTATTGGGTGGTGCCATGTCCACGCCCAGGATTCGAACAGGTGAAACCCTGGGCCGCCAAAGTGGAGCCCGTGAACTTAACCACTCAGCCACGGGGCTGGCGCCCTGGTAGGAGTATAAACTGAAATGACTTCCTGGAAAAGCAATTTGACAAAATCTAGTAAAGTTGAAATTACAAGTACCCTACAATAAAGCAATTCCACTTCCAGACCTAAAGAAACTCTCGCCTGTCTCTGCAGCGTGGCTTATACTAACAAAACTACAAACCACCTTAACTGACCACCAATAAAAAACACATCTAGGTAAATTCGAACTAGAGAACTAGAATACCACACAGAAATTGAAACGAATAAACTAGAGCTGCAGGGATCAACTAGCATATATGCCCCAAACATAATATTAAGCAAAAAATCAAGCTACAGAAGGAAAATTATAATCTTGTAACATTTGAATAAAGTGTATAAACCTTCTAAATCTACTATATATGAATTATGGATATAGATCCTCTAGGGAGAGAGATGGAATTAAGGAGAACTTGGTTCACAAGGAAGCTTCTACTGATCTATAATGATTTCTTTCTTTCTTAAAAGGCCCAAAACAAATATGGCAAAACATTAGGATTTGAAAAAGTTGAGTACAAGGGTTTTCATTTATTAGTTTCTGTATTGAATGGCATTTTGAAATTTTTCACATTTTCTAAAGAGCCTAGGGAGCACCCTGATTGATTATAGTAATCAGCAAATTTTTTAATACAATCATCCATTACAAGCACACCTATAGGTTCCGCCTTTTCAACAAAATTTCCCTCTTCACATAGCTGCCATTTTAAAATGCTACAAATAAGTATTGGAGCAAATGAGAAAAAACCAGTAAGGAGGAAAATTAAAATCGTCTGCAAACCCACTCCTTAGTGACTACCTGTGTGGTTTTTTTCCAGTTCACACAAATAACGTGCTTTCAATGACAACATATTATGTGCACTTCAACATCAGTTTTAATGAGTGTGTAATACCCCATCACATGGATATGCCAGTGTACTCAACCCACTAACATGACAATCCTCTCAGCTTGGATTATTAGCAATGCTAAATGAAAAGTCTCAGTAAGTAAATCTTTGCATACATCCTTAATCGTTTCTTTAGAATAAATGCCTGAAGAATTACTACATCAAAGGCTTTTAATGGCTTTTGAAGCATACAGCCCAGGGCCTCTCTAAATAGCTGTGCCTGTGTACATTCTTACCAGTAATGTGTGAGAGAACCCATGTCCCATGCTCTCTCACAGTGGTGGGTATTTTTATTATTTAATGTTCTTGAAGCATATTTTAAGGAGCGTCACTAGCAACTATTCTTGGCTTTCAAAATCCTGATCATTTCTTGCATTGCACTGCATGTGCAAAGCTTCACCTAGGAGTCTTCTGTGTAGAGTGCTGTTGTAGGAGGGCTTAGAGACACGAGAAGCAAACATGGCAACATTTAAGCAATATGCCAGATGGTCTTTCTTTAAAGTATCATTAGCCCTATTCTAGTGATGAGGAGACTAAGACTTGGAGAGGGTTCACATGGCCATGAATTGGCTACAAAGAGTTAGGCAGGGAATCCCCGATTCAGTGTTCACGGTATTTAGCAGCAGAGGCAGGCAGTAAATTTAATCCCTAGCGAAGAATCTAGACAGGCTACAAAAAATCCAGGATATCTTTCAGCTTGGGTCTGCTGCCCAGGCAAGTGTGAGGTATTACTATAGGGCTGTAGGTTTCTCTATGGCTCCTGGATTTCAGGAAGGCTTAAGACACCACGTTATTGTACTTCCTAGGTCATATTACCAAAGGCTTAAGTCTGAGAGCTGATTCCAAGTTCATGGAAATGCCTAAGTGCTCCTGCAGAAGGAACGGCTGCTCCACTCCTGCTGAATCTACTTGTTCCAATCAGCACGCAAGAGAGGCTTCTGAAAGCAGAGGTTTACGAGAGGTGCTGAGGACACAGAAGGAGTAAGTGGCATAGTCTACCACCTACCTATCGCCCTGCTTTCACCTCCCTCTCTTTCAAGGAAGGAGAGTTTCACCACCCAGGTGTCAGTCTTCCCAGGATGGCTATGTCAGGTGACACAGCACTAGTCAATACTCCTTAGATTACAGGGATGAAAACTTTTTTAAACTGGCAAACTAAAGCTGAAAACCAATGTATTGACTCATGTAACTGAGAAATCCACTGGAGTCTAACCGCAAGCACGGTGGATTCAAGGGTCAGGAACCTGTCTTCCTCCACTTCTCAGCTCTGCTTTCCTGTGTATCGACTTCATTTTCAGGCAGACTCCCCCGTCCTCTGGCTGAGAAGGCACTTGGGAGTTCTGGGATTACCTTCTATTCTTTCTCAAGGGTTCGAGCAAAAGTCCTAGAGCCTTCATTCATTGAGCTAGCTGAAGTCACAATTATTTGTTACTCCATATCCTCATTTTTAATGCTGATGGAGAACAAACCATGCAGGCCTCCTTCAGAAGATGATCAGTCATGTATTATAAATCACAATGTGAGACAGACTGCCAAGAATCCCCACTCACAGCCCAAGTAGCCTCAGAAGCGCACTAACAGTGACTTATACCTCCTTTTTCAGATGCGCCTACAAGGAACCAAAAAAGGAACGTTCCAGCTAGGCAGACTCTTGCCACCTACCTTTTCATGTGCTCATGTTCACTAGTGTCCAAAGCTCTCAAGGTTCGGGCATAAAGGACAACGATGTCACTTTGCTTGGCTTTCTTGTTGCACTAAAGAGCCCAAGAGGACACAATTAGTGTAGTTCTAGCAATCCTCCTGACTCAACACATTGACTGTGTACATGCATAGTCCTTGCCTATGGTCCTTACCTGGGGACATTTTCGAGCCTGTCCTTTAAGCCACTTAGAAATGCACCCATATCCAAAGAGGTGTCCACAGCGTAATGCTGAGAGTCGGTGATCCCCAACATTGGTCCACTGTTCCAAACATATTGTGCAGGTGTCCCCTTCTTCCTCATCCACAGAAACCAAAGGTACAAGGGGGCTGGACTTCTGGGGAGACTGCTGGATGGAAACCAGAATACATTCAAATTACAGAAAATGCAGTCTTGAAGAAGATGTGCAACTCTATCAAACTAACAAAACCCAACTGAAAACTCTGTAGGAAAACTGCAATGCCTATGAATCACTTGCCATTCTTTCTAGAACGTAATCTAGTCAAACGTAATACAAGCCATGAAAATATCACTACCCTTTGAACTTACGAAATGCTTGCATTTTTTTTTCATTCAAATGAAGGAGGTATCTTTACAAAGATTAAAAACACCTAGCAGTTACGTAGATAACCAGGAGGAAATAGTAGGTTTGTTATACATTCAACATTAGGTTCATAATCAATTCAAGTGGCTGCAATATACTTGGCTCATGTGAATCAAAGGGAAAAAAAACCAAGAAAACAAAGAAAGGATATAAACAGTTTACAAAAAAATACAAATGATCAACAGGTGTTCACCTAGCAATTTAAGAAATGCAAACTAAAGAGACCATTTTTTTAATCTATTAGATGGTATAAAGTGATGTCTGATGACACAAAGCACTTTGACGATGAGGGAGAAATGGGCATGCTTACGTACTGCTGCTGTAAAGAGAAAGTGGCACAAAGTTTCCAGAGGGCAACTTGGCATTACCTATCAAAGCTAAAGTACATATATCTTTCCTCAGACACAGCAATCTCTCTCTAGAAATATATCCCATAAGCAGAGTCATAAATATTTGCCAAGATAATTGTACAAGGATACTTAGTCCAGTTTGATTTCTATCAAAAAAGAATGAGGGGGCCAGCCCAGTGCTGCAGCAGTTAAGTGCACACATTCCGCTTTGGTGTCCCGGGGTTCATCGGTTCCGATCCCGGGTGCGGACAAGGCACGGCTTGGCAAGCCATGCTGTGGTAGGCATCCCACATATAAAGTAGAGGAAGATGGGCACGGATGTTAGCTCAGCGCCAGTCTTCCTCAGCAAAAAGAGGAGGATTGGCAGCAGATGTTAGCTCAGGGCTAATCTTTCTCACAAAATAAAAAAGAAAGAAAGAAAAGAAATAGGGAACCATTAGTGTACATGACAAAGGAAGAGTTAATCAAAAATTTATTCATATGATGGAAACTATGCAGCTATTAATGAGATTTAACTTTATGTACTGATAACAGAAAACTCTACCAGATGTAATAAATCACAGGAAAAAGGAACCAGGCTCAGAACAAGGTATAATATAATCCCTCTTGTGTAAATTTAAAAATAGAACATTTATACACAAACTTACGGGTACATAAAATTGTTTTAGAAGGAAGAAATAAAAACACGGAGGCCATACAGAAACATGCAAAAAGTAGATCAATGATGTTTTGGGATTGGCAGAGTCCATAGTCGATGTAAATAACTCTCGTATTAAGGACAATGATGTGTTATTTTTAAAAATCAAAATATATCACATAACAATCATATTCTGCCAGGTAGTTCATAAACTGCATTCATATCTATTATTTTAATTGATACTTAACCTTGTTGTGTAGGTAGGACAAGTTATCCTCCTCCCCACCCTGCTTCCCCCACCCCTTCTACTTTTTAAACCTAAGCGGAAGCAGTCACACAAATGAGAAACTTGGATAGAATTCACAATTGCACCTCCTGCCTACAAAGTCCGGAAGCTTTCCATTTTGGCCTTCAACCTCCTTTTTTTTTTTTAATATATTTTTTTTAAGATTTTATTTTATTTTTTCCTTTTTCTCCCCAAAGCCCCCCGGTACATAGTTGTATATTCTTCATTGTGGGTCTTTCTAGTTGTGCTATGTGGGATGCTGCCTCAGCGTGGTCTGATGAGCAGTGCCATGTCCACGCCCAGGATTCGAACCAACGAAACTTAACCACTCAGGCACGGGGCCAGCCCCCTTCAACCTCCTTTTAAAACAGAAATCCAAGGCTTTCATTTAAAAAGATGCTCATATTACCTGTTTGGGGAGGGTCTCTTCTCCACTGATACATGTGACTTCTTGCTCTGCTGAGATACCTCCTACTTGCTCTGCCGAGCCGTTTCCAGAAATGATAGGACAGGTAATATACAAAAGAAGACACAAATCAGGCATGAGAGGCTAGCAGGAGGGAGAGTCTGACTCACCAAAGCTTTCCATTTCTAACTGGCACTGTTGTCGTAAAAGGGATGACAATTTCCCCAAGAAGCATCAGTGAATTTATTTTTTTAAAACTTATTTTGGATATTTTCACACAAATATAAAAGTAGACAGAACAGTATAATTAACCCAAGAGTACCCATTACCCAATTTCAAAAATAATCAATACTTTGCCAATCTTGTTCCACTGAAGCCCCCATTCCCATTATCTTCTTTTGGAATACTTAATAACAAACCCTAAATATCATTTCACTTGTAAAAATGTTTGTAATACTAACTGATAAGGAATTTTTTTTACATAAACACTATCATTATTATACCTAACAAAATTAGCAATGATCCTTTAATACCATCTAATACCCAGACCCAGTTCAAATTAAAAATTTTCCAATTATTCTAAAGTTGCTCTTTACAGTGGATTTATTCCAGGCAGGATCCAAACAAGGTCTCCACAATGAGCTTGAGTGTTACGTCTCTTAAGACTCTTTCGGGGGCCAGCTCCATGACACAGAGGTAAAGTGTGATGCCCTCTGCTTCAGTGGCCTGGGTTTGTGGGTTCAGATTCTGGCTACACCACTTGTCAGCCATGCTGGGGTGGCAACCCACATATAAAGTGGAGGAAGACTGGCAACAGATGTTAGCTCGGGATTAATCTTCCTCAGCAAAAAAAACCCAAAAAACAAATAAGAAAACCCAGACTCTTTCATTCTATGACAATTCTCCTTCACTCATTTTTAGCCCTTCCTTGTCACTGATTTGTTAGGAAGAGACCTGGCCATTTGTCTGATGAATGTCCTACCTCCTGGATTTGGCTGACTGCTTCCTTGTGGCACTGCTTCCTTGTTGCTTTATCGCCTACATTTCCTATAAACTGGCAGTTAGATCTAGAGGTCTCAGTAGATTTAATCCTGTTTGCTGGGAAGAGGAACGGCAGCAAGAACACTTCACGGGTTGTGTGCTTCTGACTGCAGCACATCAGGAGGCTCACAGTGGGTTCAGCTGGTGTCAGTCCAGTCCCTAGACCATCAGGTTCCTCATCAACCTTTCACAACCTCCATTAATGATCAAGAAGAGGATTTTTAATTTTTAGTCACTTTTCTTTTTGAGGCTCAAATTGTCCCACTATAGGCCAGTGGGGGGGGGGGGAGGGATCCCTTCAAATTGGCTCTTCTTCTTTTAAAAAATCCAAACTTTTATTGAAGTGTAATATGCACACAGAAAAATATATCATAAGTATTCAGTTTAAAGAATTTTCACAAACTACTATAAACCAGAACATCACCAATAACCACAAGAGTGCCTCTTATACCCTTACGTCCTCCTCGTATCTGCAAGGGGAGGGGCTCACCTTGCCTGCACCACAGGTAACCACTACACTAAATTCTAACACCATCGATTGATTTTTGTGTGTTTCTGTATATAAATGACATCTCAGAGTTTTTTGTGTCTGCTACTTTTGTTCCTCGCTGTCTGTAAGATTCTTCCATACTAATGTGTGGAGTTGTAGTGCATTCATTTTCACTGCTCCAGTGTTTTATTACATACAGTACTACATATGTAACAATTATTCATCCATTCTACTCCTGATGAGCATTTGTAGTAATCAGTTTTTCACCTATTACAAACAGCACTGTTACATTTTTGTACTTGTCTTTAACAAAAGTATGTACTCATTTCTTTGGGTATATATCTAGAAGTGGAATTGCTGAGCCATAGGTTATATATGCATAACGAGCTTGAAGGATACTATCAAAATGTTTCTACCAATTTACACTCCCATCAGCAGTGTATGAGAGATCTGGTTACTTTATACCCTTTCCGATACTTGATATTGTCAGTCTTCGTAATTTTAGCTGTTGTAGTGGGTGCATACTGGTTACCACACTGTGGTTTATTTTATATTTCCCTGATACTAATGAAGTCTTTTTACATATTTATTGGCCATTTGGCTACCCTCTTTTGGAAAAAAAATCTTTTGCCCATTTTTCTGTTAGATTGTAGAAGTTATTTATATATCCTAGATATAAGTCCTTTTACAGATATATGTATTATGAATGTCTTTTCCAGTCTGTGGGTTGCCATTTCACTCTCTTAATACTGTCTTCTGATGAGCATAAGTTCTAAATTAAAATTCACCTGTTTTATTATTGATTTGCTGGAGAAATCTGGTCCTTTGTCCTGTAAAATGTCCTACATCCTCGACTGGACTGACTGCTTCCTCATGGTACTGCTTAACTTTCATTTACAGTAAAGTTACAGAGTTGTACGACCATCACCACAATCCAATTTTAAAACATTTCCATCACTCCAGAAAGACCCATCATGCCAATTTAGAATCATTTCACATTTGCAGCAGCAGTCCTAGGCAACTACTAATCTACTTTGTCTCTATATTTACCTTTTCTGGACATTTTATATAAGTGGAAATATCTACGCTGGCTTGTAATTTTCTTGTATTGCTTCTAGATTTTGAAGTACTCCTTACTCCTGGGTTTTATCCTTCACATATTCTTCTAAATATTAGAATGGTTTCACTTTTTACACTAGATCTCTGATTCACTTATAATATATACTGAATTACAGTATGAGGATTCTTGCAACTTTATTGTTTTCTAGTTAGCTATCCAGTTTTAACAATACTAATGCAAAAGTCTATCTTTTCTCCACTGATTTGAGACATTCCCTTTACAATATAGATTTTCATACTCATTTAAGACCTTTTTCTAGATGTTCCATTTGTAGAATGTCCTACATTTTAGATTTGAATGATTACATCTTTGAAGTCTTGTTCACCTTTTTCTTCTACTCCTGCCTATAAACTGTGCAAAATGGTTATCATATCCAGAGTCTTAAGTAGACTCAGAGTTTTTTGGGGCAGCAACAGTACTTCCTAGGTGGTGTGGACATTTCTGACTGCCACACATCAAGAGGCACACAGGGTCTGGTGGTTTTCCTTCTCTGAGATGCTAAGACTGATCAATGGATTCTGGCGGTATCAGCTTGGTCCTTCCATTACAAAGAATCCCACCAACCTTTCAACCTAATGGTTTTAGGATGCACTGATGATCTTTGCCTAAATACATCATTTCATTAGGAGTCATAAAATGATGATTTATTTTCTATCATTCCTGCTCCAATTATTGGCTGGAATTTTTCTATTTAAAAAAACTTCCTTGGGGGTGGGTGAGAGGGATGAAAAGGCAGAGAATAGAGAATTTTTAGGGCAGTGAAAATACTCTGTATGATATTATAATGATGGATATATGTCATTATACATTTGTCCAAACCCACAGAATGTACAACACCAAAAGTGAACACCAATGTAAACTATGGACTTCGGGTGATCGTGGTGTGTAACAAATGCACCATTCTGGTGAGTGATGCTGATGGGGAAGAGGCAATGCATGTGTGGGAACAGAGGATATATGGGAAATCTCTGAATCTTCCTCTCGATTTTGTTGTGAACTTTAAACTACTCTAAGAAAATGAAGTCTTAAAAAAACCCAGGGGCTGGCCCCGTGGCCAAGTGGTTAGGTTCGCGCACTCCACTGCAGGCGGCCCAGTGTTTCATTGGTTCGAATCCTGGGCGCGGACATGGCACTGCTCATCAAACCACGCTGAGGCAGCGTCCCACATGCCACAACTAGAAGGACCCACAACGAAGAATATACAACTATGTACTGGGGGGGCCTTGGGGAGAAAAAGGAATAAATAAAATCTTTATAAAAAAAAAAAACCTCAGGGGCCGGCCCCGTGGCCGAGTGGTTAAGTTCATGCTCTCTGCTTCGGCGGCCCAGGGTTTTGCTGGTTTGGATCCCAGGCATGGACATGGCACTGCTCATCAGGCCACATTGAGGCGGCATCCCACATGCAACAACTAGAAGGATTCACAACTAAAAAATGTACAACTGGGGCCGGCCCTGTGGCCGAGTGGTTAAGTTCGTGTGCTCCGCTTCTGCGGCCCAGGCTTAAACCTGTTCGAATCCTGGGCATGGACATGGCACCGCTCATCAAGCCATGCTGAGGCGGCATCCCACATGCCGCAACTAGAAGGACCCACAACTAAGAATATACAGGGGGCTTTGGGGAAAAAAAGGAAAACAAATCTCAAAAAAAAAAAAAAAAATCTGCGTTTAAAAAAAAAAGCACAACTATGTGCTGGGGGGATTTGGGGAGAAAAAGCCGAAAAAAAAAATTAAAAAAAAAAACAAACCCAAATCTCTTTCATCAACTATTTGGTTTTCCTGAATACAGTTCACACAGGAAAGGCAAGATAAATGCCTAATCCTTTATTTATCAGTTTTCAGAGTAATGAATTAGGGCCCTAATAACTTATGATGGTGATAAAAGAGGTTTTTAAAAAAGTGCATAATTATGAATTTATAGCTTTTCATAGATTTCATGTATTTCAATCTATTTCAATCCACAATCCAAGATATATTCATTATTCTTTTTAATGCTCAAATTGTCCCATCTTAGGCCACTAGGATTTCTTTCAAGGCTGCTCCTGGGCCTACTGACATAACTCTACGAAACTTAGATGGCTTCCCTGCTTTCTAGCACAACAAAATGCCCTAAAAACATTGTCTATTTCCTATCCCAGACCTGGAAAGCTATTTCTCCAAGAAGCCCTGGTTTTTTTTAGTGGGAAAAGACCACAATGTGGGGTATCAGGAGGTTTTTAATGTAAGCAGATCACTACATAAAGTTCATGTGCACAATACATAACATTATAGTAGGACTTAAAGAGTGGCAGACTGGACAGGGGGCTGAATTTACAAAGCTTTTCTTTTAAAGAATCAACTTTTTTCTCAGATATCTAAGAAAATAAAGGGGAATGTAAAATGCCATTACAAAGTGACTGACTCACTGGGTCACAAATCACATTAAATTGCAAGCTAGATCAAATCCTCTCTATATAATTATGGCCAGTGAAAGCTCTGTACTATAAGGCAGGAATCTATCAGATTGGGGGCGGGGGGTGGGGGGAGAGAAAATATCGAAACACAAATCTAGAGTTTCTAGCCTTCTGAAGTCTAAGCTTTCTGCCTGATAGCCTTGCGAATCCAAAACTGGACAAAATACACACCTTCTAAAACGACAGCTCCAGGTTCCTCCGCCAGGACAACAACCTCTTCATTCTCTGTGGAGCTGTCACTGTCAGAATCGGACCTACTTGATACCTGCAAGTCTGCAGAGACAGGATTCCTGGTCTCTGAATCATTAGAGGTAGCTGGCAAGTGAGGCTGGGTCCTGCTCACTTGAAAGTAAGCATCCAATGGTGCTCTTGACCTACATATGCAGAAAGACAACAGAATTATAGTACAATGGATCATCATCACAAGAATAATCCACAGGAAGAATTGGAATGTAAATCCTAGTAATTTCAACCCATCCCCAGGTTATTAAATGCTGCCTTTGAACACTGAAGCAGGAACAGCAGATTTAGGCAGATGCTGGCTGACCTGGACATTCTCTTTTCCACTCAATTATTAGCCCACACTGGAGCTTGACCCTTCTGTTAAAAGCTAATTCCACTTTACTGGCCTTTGGCAGTGTGTCGCTATCTTTTAACAGACATGACTCAGCAATTTGTTCGCTGTTACTAGAGAACTGAAAAGAGAAGATGGGCAAGAAGAAAAAGGACACTGTTGATCAACATGACCCTACGGGATTCTGCTGCTGCAGCTCCGGAGACAAGTCTTTCAGAGCATTGTATGAAGTCTGGCTTCAGTCATCATTGCTTCACTTCTTATTTTAAGATAATATTTTTTTCTTTCTTGCAGGGGAAGATTTGCCCTAAGCTAACATCTGTTGCCAATCTTCCTCCCCACCCCACCCCCGCCCACAAAGCCCCAGTATACAACAGCTGTGTATAGTTCTAAGTTCTTCTGGTTCTTCTCTGTCAGCCGCCGCCACAGCACGGCTACTGACAGACAAGCAGTATGGTTCCATGCCCAGGAACTGAATGCAGGCTGCCAAAGCAGACTGTGCCAAACTTTAACTGCTAGGCCATCAGGGCTGGCTCTTAAGATGCCATTTTTCTTTTCAAGTTTAAATAATGTCAGGTTAAGATTAAAAACAGTATAATATCAAAAAATAACTCAAAATAAGAAGAGCTGGGAGGAGACAACACTCCAATCTATTCTGGCTGGCTGAGTTTCAACCGTAACCACTACTATACCTCAGTTTCCCTCACTTCCAAGAGAACAAGCCATCCCCACTTATGGCACAGAATTAATGAAGTTTAATATTAAAAACCAAAAAGGTGTTCTGAACTTTAGATCATACTTCCTAGCTAATAATTACAAAGTATTACTGAAAGGTGGCCTACTTTAAGTTTTAATAACTATCTTTATGACATTAAGATACATTATTGTCCAGAAACATTGTCAGACACTGCTCACACAAAAAAATTTTGATTTTTCATAGTTTGGCTGCAATTTATGACAAATTAGGGCTTTTTATTAAAAAATTAATGATTGAATGGAACAAAATAAACACTATTTGGTATCTAATTCAGTAGATAAAAGATTTGCTCTTGTAAAGAAAAAAGAAACGTGAATGAATTGAAATGAGAAGTAGCAATCAAGTGCTTTTTTCTTTTTGAGTCACAATTTCTAAGTGTACAATTCAGTGGTTTTTAGCATAACCATAAGGTTGCAGAACCATCGCCACTATCTGATTCTGAAACACTTTCATCACACCTAAAAGGAACCTTGTATCCATTAGCAGTTACTCCTCCTTCTCCCTTTCCCCCAGTCTCTGGCAACCACTAATCTACTTTTTTGTCTCTATGGATTTGCCTACTGTGAACATTTCATAAGAAAGGAATTACATAATATGTGGTCTTTTGTTCTGGCTTCTTTCACAACTTGATATATACAGAGATCACATCATCTGCAAATAGCTATGGTTTTATTGCTTCCTTTCCAACTGGAAAGCCTTTTATTTCTTCTTCTTGCCTAACAGCTCTGGCTAAAATCGCCAGGATAATGGTGAATAGAAGTGGCAAAAGCACACCTCCTTGTCTTGTTCCTGATCTTAGGGGTAAAGCTTTCAGTCTCTGTCCATTAGGTATGATGCTGGTTGTGGGTTTTTCACTGATGCCCTTTATGAGGCTGAAGATTCCTTCCATTCCTATTCATCGTTGTTGTTATAATACGATTTTGTCAAATGCTTTTTCTGCATCTGAGATATTCATGTTTTCTCCCTTTATTGTATTAATATGTTGTATCTCATCACTTTTTATATGTTGAATCAACCTTGCTTTCCTGGAACAAATTCTATTTGGTTATGGCCTATAGTACTTTTTATATGTTGCCGGGTTTGGTTTGCTAGTATTTTGTTGAGAATTCTTGCTTCTATATTTATAAAGGATATTGGTCTATAGTTTTCTTGTGATGTCTTTGTATGGTTTTGGTATCAAGGTAACACTGGGCTTACAGAATCAGTTGGGAAATGTTCCCTCCTCTTCCATTTTTTGGAAGAGTTAATGAAGTACTGGTGTTATTTCATCTTTAGGCATTTGGTAGAATTCACCAGGGAAGCCACCTCGTTCTGGCCTCTTCTTTGTAGGAAGCGTTTTTAAATTACTAATCCAATCTCTACTTGTTATTGGTCTATTCAGATTTTCTTTCTCTTGACTGTGTAGCTTAAGACTTTCTAGAAATTTGTCAATTTCACCTAGGTTACCTAATTTCTTGGTATGAAACTGTCCACAGTATTCCCTTATAATATTGCTTTCCTCTGCAAGGCTCACAGTAATGTTCCCCCTTTCATCCCTGATTTTAATACTTTGAGTCTTCTCTTTAGTCAGTCTAGCCAGAAGTTTGTCAACTTGGTTGATCTTTTAAAAGAACCAACTTTTGGATTAGTTGATTTTCTCTCTTGCTTTTCAATTCTCTATTTCTGCTCTACTGGTCATTATTTCCTTCCTTCCTTCTGCTTGCTTTGGATTTTGTTTGCTTTTCTTTTTCTAAGGCTAGGTTATTGATTTGAGTACTTTCTTCTTTTTTAGTATACCCGTCAACAGTTATAAATTTCTCTCTAAGCATTACTTCAGCTGCATAAAAGTTTTGATATACTATGTTTTTTTTGTTTTGGAGGAAGATTAGCCCTGAGCTAACTACTGCCAATCTTCCTCTTTTTGCTGAGGAAGACTGGCCCTGAGGTAACATCCATGCCCATCTTCCTCTACTTTATACATGCAACGCCTACCATAGCATGGCTTTTGCCAAGTGGTGCCATGTCCACACCCAGGATCCGAACTGGAGAACCCCAGGTGGCCGAGAAGTGGAACGTGCAAACTTAACCACTGTGCCACCAGGCCGGCCCCTATGTTTTTCTTTTCATTCATCTCAAAGTACTTTTTAATTTTCCTTGGGATTTCTTCTCTGACCTATTGGATATTTAGGAATGAGTTGTGTAATTTCTACATATTTGTGAATTTCCCAAAACTCTTTCTGGTACTGATATCTGCTTTCATTCTATTGTGGTCAGAGAACATACTTTGTATCACTTCAATCCTTTATTGAGGTTTGTTTTACGGCCTACTACATGATCTGCCCTGGAAAATGTTCTATGTGCACTTGAGTAATAAGTATTCTTTTGTTGTTGACTGGAATGTTCTATAAATGTCTCTTAGGTCTAGCAGGTTTCTTTTTTCTTTTCTTTTCTTTCTTTTCGAGGAAGATTAGCCCTGAGCTAACATCTGCCACCAATCCTCCTCTTTTTGCTAAGGAAGACTGGCCCTGAGCTAACATCTGTGCCCACCTTCCTCTACTTTATATGTGGGACACCTGCGACAGTGTGGCCTGCCAAGCAGTGCCATGTGCGCACCCAGGATCTGAACTGGGAACCCCCGGGCCGCCGAGAAGCAGAATGTGCGAACTTAACCGCTGCGCCACTGGGCGGGCCTCAGGTCTAGTAGGTTTATAGTGTTGTTCCAGTCTTCTAGTTCCTCGTTAATCTTCCGTGTAGCTGCTCTACTCATCATCGAAAGTGGGGTACTGTTTTGTGCCAGTCTTAGCCTACTGGTAGTGAAGCTACCAGCTAGAAATGCCGAGGGGTCCCAGTGAGTCTCCCACAGACATCTTTCCTTTCCAAACCAATGTTATGACCAGATCGAACCTTGTGGTTCTTATTATGATTGCAAGACGCCCTTCAGCAATAACCATCAGAAAACTTGGAGAAAAAAACATTTATCACTTACAGGCCCTGGAGTGTACAAAGCACACCAGGGAGCATGTGGTGAGGTTGCAGGTAGAGAGGGAGAGTGAGCAAGCATGGGCCTAGGGTTCTACTTTTATTAGGGTTGAGGGTAGGGGTCTAGGGTTTCGCAGACTTGCTCTCTATTGGCAAATTTAAAACATAAGAGCGGGAATTTAAAGTGCAGGGGAGGGGGGCTGGCCCCGTGGCCGAGTGGTTAAGTTCGCGCGCTCCGCTGCAGGCGGCCCAGTGTTTCGTTAGTTCGAATCCTGGGCGCGGACATGGCACTGCTCATCAGACCACGGTGAGGCGGCGTCCCACATGCCACAACTAGAAGAACCCACAACGGAGAATACACAACTATGTACCGGGGGGCTTTGGGGAGAAAAAGGAAAAAATAAATAAATAAATAAATAAAGTGCAGGGGAAAAAAGAAAAAGAAAGGAAGAAAACCCAAGCAGCCCAAATGGCCAGTTACCTAAATCAACCGGGACCTCTAAAACAAGGGAGCCTCATGGTTGTGGTGGTGCTAGGCACTTATCTAGTTGTGTGGCTGGCAGTGTCTTTATTGGAGACAGCCTTCAGTGAAGCACATGCCTCTTCGCAGTGGATGCCTCAGCAATAAAAGCTTAAGTCAGGTACTTGCTCTACAAAAGAAGAGCCCCTGCCAGGACTTACACCACAGGTACTGACATTTACTATTATTGGTGAATTATCTATCTCTCACATCAATTCTGTCAGTTTTTGCTTCATCTATGTGGGGGCTCTGTTGTTAGGGGCATATGAGCTTATAATTGTTATGTTTTTTAGATGGATTGACCCTTTTATCGTTACAAAATGCCCCTCTTTGACTCCTAGAACAATTTTTGTCTTAAAGTCTATTTTGTCTGATATTAGCATAGCAACTCCAACTCTTGCGTGGTTACTGTTTACATGGTATATCTTGTTCCATCCTTTTACTTTCAACCTATTAGTGTCTTTGAATACTAAGTGTGTGTCTTGCAGACAGTATATAGATTTTTATAAATCCATTCTGTTGATCTATGCCTTTTGATTACAGCATTTAATCCATTTGCATTTAGCATAATTACCAATAAGGTCGGATTTATGTCTGCCATTTTGCTGTTTGTTTTCTATGTCTTAGGTCTTTTCTGTTCCTCTCTCTCCATCACTGCCTTCTTTTGTGTTAAATATTTTCTAGCATACCACTTTAATACTCTTGTCATTTCTTCTACGACGTATTTTTGAGTTATTTTCTTAGTGGTTGACCTCAGGATTACAATTAACACCTTAATTTACAATAATCTAGTTCAGAGTGATATCATCTTATTTCAACAGTAACAAAAACTTTACTCCTATATAGCGCCATTCTCTCTCCACTTTTGCTGTTGTCATATAAATTACATCTGATGATTATGTGCCCATCAACACAGATTTATAGTTATTTCTTTTCTTTCTTTCTTCTTTTTGAGGAAGATTAGCCCTGAGCTAACTACTGCCAGTCCTCCTCTTTTTGCTGAGGAAGACTGGCCTTGAGCTAACATCCGTGCCAATCTTCCTCTACTTTATATGTGGGACACCTACCACAGCATGGCATGCTAAGGGGTGCCATGTCTGCACCCGGGATCTGAACCGGCGAACCCCAGGCTGCCACAACAGAACGTGCACACTCAACCGCTGCACCACCAGGTCAGCCCCTATAGTTACTTATGCTGTTGTCTTCTAAATAATATAGGAGAAAAGGAGAATTATAAATAAGAAATATATATGTATTGTCTTTTATATTTACATATGTAGTTATCTTTGTGGTGCTCTTTGTTTCTTCATATGGATTCAATTTATGTCTGGTGTTAATTTCAGCCTGAAGAACACTCTTTAGTAACTCTTGTGGGACAGGATTCCTCTGAGGAAATGGTTTTTTTTAAAAAAATCCTGGGGCCGGCCCAGTGGCGCAGCGGTTAAGTTTGAACATTCTGCTTCTCCGCAGCCCAGAGTTTCCTGGTTCGGATCCCGGGTGTGGACATGGCACCGTTTGGCAAAAGCCATGCTGTGGTAGGCATCCCGAGTATAAAGTAGAGGAAGATGGGCATGGATGTTAGCTCAGGGTCAGTCTTCCTCAGCAAAAAGAGGAGGATTGGCAGTAGTTAGCTCAGGGCTAATCTTCCAAAAAAAAAAAAAAAAAAAATCCTGAAATGCCTTATTGCTCTTTCATTTTTTAAGGATAGTTTTGCTTGACAAAGAATTTAGTTGAGTTTTTTCTTTCAATACTTGGAATAGGTCATCCAACTGCCTTCTGACTTTCATGATGATGAGAAATCAGCTGTTAATTTTGGGTATCCTTTGTACACGATGAGTCACTTCTCTCTTGCTGATTTCAAGATTCTCTCTTTTCTTTAGCTTTGACAGTTTGATGTGTCTAGCTGTGGATGGATCTCTTTTGAGTTTATTCTACTTAAGAGTTTGTTGAGCTTTTGTAATGTTTTACATCAGATTTGGGAAGTATTTGGTCATTATTTCTTCAAATATTCTTTCTGCCCCTTTCTCTCGTCTCCTTCAGGGACTCCCATTATGCACATGTTGAAATATTTGATGATGTCCCACAGGTCTCTTGAGATTCTGTTCATCATTCTTCATTCTTTTTTCTTTCTATATCTAGATAGGATAATCTCAATTGACCTATCTTCAAATTTGCTTCTTGACTTTTCAAGTCAATTCTTTCTTTTGCTTGCTCAAATTTGTTGTTGGGTCCTCTAGTGATTTTTTTCACTTATTGTTCTTGTTTATGCCAGCATTTCTATTTTGTACATTGTATAATTTCAATCTCTTTATTGAAACTATTTGGTGACACATTATTTTACATTTTCCTTTAGTTCTCTGAATATATTCATTTATTTTAAAGATTGGTGGGGCTGGCCCTGTGGCCGAGTGGTTAAGTTTGCACGCTCTGCTTCGGCAGCCCAGGGTTTTGCCAGTTCGAATCCTGGGCACGGACATGGCATCACTCATTAAGCCACACTGAGGTGGCGTCCCACATGCCACAACTAGAAGGACCCACAACTAAAAATACACAACTATGTACCGGGGGGCTTTGGGAGAAAAAGGAAAAATAAAATCTTTAAAAAAAAAAAAAAGATTGGCACCTGAGCCAATCTTCTTTTTTTCCCCTGCTTTTTCTCCCCGAATCCCCCGGCTACATAGTTGCATATTCTAGTTGTGGGTCCTTCTATTTGTGGCATGTGGGACGCCACCTCAACGTGGCTTATGAGTGGCGCCACATCCGCACTCAGGATCGGAACCAGCAAAACCCTGGCCCTGCGGAGCAGAGCGGGTGAACCTAACCACTCGGCCACGGGGCCGGCCCTCTCTGAATATATTTAAATAGCAGAATTAAAGTCTGTCCAGTAAGTTACAGTTCCTTTTTCTCCCCTGTGTATGGGTCATACTTCCTTTGCACATCTTGTAATTCTTTTCTTGAAAACCGGACATTTCAAATAATACAGTAACTTTGGAAATCAAATTTCCCCCTTTCCATGGTTTGTTGTTGTGATTTCTTACAGTTGCTACTGTTTAGAGACTTTTCTTAAGTAATCCCTAAAGTTTGTTTAGTTAGCTTAGTGGTCAATTCCTAACTGGACAGAGATTTCCTTAAACACCTAGAACTAGCAAGTCTCCCAGTCTTTGCCGAGGGACTGTGTGTATGTGTTGGGGCATGCCTTCCATAATCAGCCAGCTAGGCGACAATTCTGCCTTGGCTTTCACTTCCTGCTTGTGCAGAGCCTCAAGGTCAGCCAGAGTTGAGAGCTTAGTCCTTCTTAGGTTTTTCCTGAGCATGGGCACAGCTGCACAAAGCCCTGGGCATACGTGTGGCCTTCTAGATTCCCAAAAATACATCAGAGCTTTTCGAAACTCCTATGAAGCCCTCATTCCCCAGCTTTGCCTTTTAAGCTTTTTGGTGAGTCTATTGTTTGCCCCAGGGGTTATCTACCGCCTCAGGCAGCTGTTGGGGAAAAGGCTTTAGTCTTTTTAGACTTGGCAAGCTCTAAGTCAGGGACAGTCTTGTGAGTGGGATCTTCTAGGAAACCACTAAACAGGTCAAAAAAAGAATTCTTGGGGGCTGGCCTGGTGGTGCAGTGGTTAAGTTCGCACATTCCACTTTGGCAGCCCAGGGTTCGCTGATTCAGATCCCAGGTGCGGACATGGCACCACTTGTCAAGCCATGCTGTGGCAGGCGTCCCACATATAAAGCAGAGGAAGATGGGCATGGATGTTAGCTCAGGGCCAGTCTTCTTCAGCAAAGAAAGAGGAGGATTGACAACACATGTTAGCTCAGGGCTAATCTTCCTCAAAAAAAAAAGGAGAATTCTTTGGGAATGAGGCTTTGAAAGAGCTCCAACCCCATTTTCCTCCCTCTAGTGTCTGCCAGGCCATTGGTTTTCACTGTGATTGCAGGCAGTTGGTTTTCAAGGTCACCAGGGAGTTGAAAAGGGGTAGGGAATAGGGAATGCCACAAAGCTCACTGTTCTTACTGAGATTCAGCTGTTTTTCTTTAATAATCACTCCCTGAATTGCTACAAGCATTTCGTAAATTTCCAGAGTCCTGAAAAAGTTGATTCTGTTAAATTTTGCCAGTTGTTTCATTGCGTTTATGGAGAGAATTTTCTGAAGTCCTGACTCTGCCATCTTCACTGATATCACTCAGGTTTTCTTTTTGAAAAAATGCTAAGCAGGTTTACCAACTTATTTTCGGGAACTGTGTGAACAGCAGCTTTCACTACCATGAGAATAAGTATAAGAACATAACAGCATTTCCAAAGAAAAAAAATTTTTTTTTTAAGATTTTATTTTTCCCTTTTTCTCCCCAAAGCCCCCCGGTGCATAGTTGTCTATTTTTAGTTTTGGGTCCTTCTAGTTGTGCACGTGGGATGCCACCTCAGCATGGCTTGATGAGTGGTGCCATGTCCAAGCCCAGGATCTGAACTGGTGAAACCCTGGGCCGCCGAAGCAGAGCGCACAAACTTAACCACTTGGCCCCAGAACCTTTTAATCAAATTAAACATATACTAAAGTTAGGCTAATAGTTGGGCTACTGACATGCATACCAATAGCATAGAAACCAGTAAAAAATTAAGTGATTAACTACTTTTTAAAAAATCACTCATGAATATTGCTTTTATATAGCAAAACAGGCATTTCCAAGGTCAGCTGGGGACACAGAAAAGGGGAGCTATGAAGAGTAACAGGAGGCAGTGCTAGGGTTTCTCAGCCTTGAAACCCAAGAAATCCTCCTCCTTCCCTGCACTTATCTTTGAATTAAATAATAGTATAGTAAGTACTCGCCTCCTGCTTACCCTCTGTCGTCCTAGGTTCCATAAGCTCCCTGAGAACATACCCTGATCTGTCCTGATCACCAGTGTATCTCCAGGGCAAAGTTCAGTCTCCCACATAATGGAGTGTTATAGACATTTGATGAATGAGTGATGACGCTGGCAGCCAGAATCAAGCAGCCTCAAACAAAGAAACAGGAAAGGAGTTTGTGACCTTGGCTGGGAAGCCTGTTGGGAAAAATACCTCACTACTCAGCTTTCCCCAACTTTGGCTTCTTGGTGGAGTCTGACGCAAAAGCTGCTCACCTGGCCCAGGTTCTCAACACCTGGCCAGTGAGTCTGTCAGGCGGAGTTAATGCCAAATACCATAATGAGAAATTCACCTCAAGAAATGCAGAAGGAGTAAAATCAGTCCTGAGAAAGCTCACACTTTCATGTGACTTTAGTGTGAAATCTGCTTACAACACAATATTTAGGGAAAAAAAAGTTTTAATACCACGTTTATCTGGCTCCGGAACCCATGTTCTGTCCACTGAACTGCTCAGTCCCTGGCCCTTTAGGTTTATTCCCTTTGCGGGGAGACACATGCAATTGTCAGTCAAATAACTTGACTGACATCTTTCAACATCTAAATTTTGCAACCTAGTCCCTGAGCACAGATTCTACATACATCAAGCAATTTTCTGACTGGAGTTTGGCTTTGTGTAAATATCTTCTGGGAAAATCATGCTGACCAGGCCAACAAGAGAATTTGGTTTCTATGGTGTTTCTATTTCTCTCTGTAAATTAGTAACTGGTTTACAAGTGTCACTCTCCCGTGAGTTGATTAAGACAAGTTAGCGCCCCCCACCATGAGCAATCAACTACCCCTGACAAGAGTGAGCGTATGAACAAGGCTGAGGACTACTGCAGAGGCCTCTTGGCAGCCACCAGCTCCTGGCGACACCATTCTCAATTCTCAACCCACTTACTCACTTCAAGGGGGTCCCCAAATTGCAATACAAGTTGCCTTCACCTATGACACAAATGTAAGAAATCTTATCTTGTCTTCATAATCCAAGGGAATGACATCCTAAAATAACAGAGTAACATGCATTTGCAAGTCCTGTCAACACAGAACTATGCACCCAGCTTCCTTGATGGGTCACACCCAGAAGTGACCAGACACTACAGAGCAGGAGCCACAGTAAGAGTAGGCCCTGAGACAGTAATCAGCAGGATCCATGGAAAAAAGATGCTGAATCCAGAATCAGAAGGCACAATCCCAATTCCAGAGTTACCCCAGTCGAATCACAAATTATCCCACTGGCTTTCTTATTTGTTAAATGTAGGTAGTAGATGGCTACCACTTTTTAGTATCATCTCGTTCTTTTCTCTTTTTTTTAAAGATCTTGTTTTTTTTCCTTTTTCTCCCCAAAGCCCCCCAGTACATAGTTGCATATTCTTCGTTGTGGGTCCTTCTAGTTGTGGCATGTGGGACGCCGCCTCAGCGTGGTCTGATGAGCAGTACCATGTCGGCGCCCAGGATTCGAACCAATGAAACACTGGGCTGCCTGCAGCGGAGCAAGTGAACTTAACCACTTGGCCACGGGGCCAGCCCCTCATTCTTTTCTTTTTTTGAGGAAGATTTCCCAGAGCTAACATCCGGTGCCAATCCTCCTCCTTTTGCTGAGGAAGAGCTAACATCCCTGCCCATCTTCCTCTACTTTATATGTGGGACGCCTGCCACAGCATGGCTTGATAAGCGATGCATAGGTCGGCACGTGGGATCCAAACCGGCGAACCCCCGGCTGGCCCCATCATCTCATTATTTTCATAGTGTTAGAAAACAAATGGATCTGACTGAAGCTTCCTTTACTTGCCTGTGTAGAAAACAAGTCAGATCCAGGTTCCAATCCCAGCTCTAACCTCCTCCGCACTGGGGCAGTGAGATCCTGAAGCAAGTACTCTCTCAGGGTCCAAGTTCCTTCACAGTAAAATGAAGAGGTTGAATTCAATCTCTTCAAACATTATGAAAACACTTAGAAGGCCAAATGTGAAATGAAGTATTTCAAATAAAGCAGGAGGAAGTTAAAAAACAGACAAGGCATAGACAATTGTTATTCTTCATAATCACCCTGTCAAGACTTGACAGCTAAGCCCTTTAAGAGGCAACTTCAAACCAAAAAACTATGAAAGAAAACTATTTTTGACTCTGTAACACATTCTCAGGTGAAGGCTGGAACATTTGCCACTTAGTCAGATAAGCTGTAAACTAAGTGACATCCTACTTTTCACAAGGCTTCTCTAAATCCAGCCTGCCTGTCTCCCAAGACCACTGCACCACTAAGTGGAGCGCCAACCAACAATGGATCTTGGGAGAGTGCAGCAGCCTTGCAAATTAAAAAACACTTTCTTGGGGCCGGCCCCGTCGCTGAGTGGTTAAGTTCGCACGCTCTGCTTCAGCGGCCCAGGGTTTCGCTGATTCAGATCCAGGGCGTGGACATGGCACCGCTCATCAGGCCATGCTGAGGTGGCATCCCACACGCCACAACTAGAAGGACTCACAACTAAGATACATAACTATGTACCGTGGAGGGGGGGTGCTTTGGGGAGAAAAAGCAGGAAAGAAAAAAAGATTGGCAACAGTTGTTAGCTCAGGTGCCAATCTTTAAAAAAAAAAAAGAAACACTTTCTTGATGTACAAGATACAAACGATGTAAAGAAGGGCCAGCCTCTACAGGAACTGTTGCCAACAAGCTACCACCTAGTCTTCAGAGCTACCAAGGTTAACACATTCCCTCACTACTTTGTGAAGTAAATGAGGCAAGCACTTTTATTTTCCTCTGACTCCGGCCCATCCTTAGCAGCACCGGGGGTATGACCAGAGCCTAAGGTTCACAATTCCCAATCTGGCACTAATCACACGAAATATACACATATTTACCTGGCACTGTCTGTCCTCTGAGACCCTCCGACTCGTGTCCTGTGTGAAGCAGACCTCCTCCTCCTCGCTCTTATTGGCCCCACACCACTGTCTGAGGGTGGTCTTAGGAATTGCAGCATGCCATGAAGCCTCTGCAGCCCGCTGATGAAGCTGTTCACTGAATTCAACGAAGACACTCCAAGGGTACGGTTAGCACCAGATTCCTGTGTATGTTCCTCTGAAGGTCCTGGGTTGACGTTCTCCACACTCCCTTCTCCCAAGAGCTCCACTTCCTCTGTCAGGTCAATGGACACCTGTGGAGCAGGCTGGAGCAGGGGTGGTCCCCTTTGGCTGCTGACCACATCAGCAGGTGCAGGCTGAAGCAGGAGTGGCCCTCCTTGGCTGCTAACCACTTGAGCAGGAGCAGGCTGAAGCAGGAGTGGCCCTCCTTGGCTGCTGACCACTTGAGCAGGAGCAGGCCGAAGCAGGAGTGGCCCTCCTTGGCTGCTGACCACTTGAGCAGGAGCAGGCCGAAGCAGGAGTGGCCCTCCTTGGCTGCTGACCACCTGAACAGGAGCAGGCCGAAGCAGCAGTGGCCCTCCTTGGCTGCTGACCACCTGAACAGGAGCAGGCCGAAGCAGCAGTGGCCCTCCTTGGCTGCTGACCACCTGAGCAGGAGCAGGCTGAAGCAGGAGTGGAGCTCCTTGGCTGACCACCTGAGCCGGAGCAGGCTGAAGCAGGAGTGGCCCTCCTTGGCTGCTGACCACTTGAGCAGGAGCAGGCTGATCTGCAGCATGATGATCTAACTGCACGTGAAGATCATATTCCATTGCTTCATGAGCCATTACTGGGAAAGCAATAGTTGTAAAATGTATTAGCAAAATAAAAAACATACGATGTAGCTGAGATAATCATATCTAGTCTTGTAGAATTTGTTTAAAATCATTCTTGGCAAAACTGAGAAGCGTAAAGAGAAGATTTTAGTTACTTAAAGTCAGAGTGTTTTGGTAATCATCAACTTTTTCCTCCATAACAAGCGCTTATAAGCAGTTTTCCAGTTCCACCCTTGAAAACATGAAGTCATGTGATCATACCACTGTCTTCTACAATAGAAAGATCTATAAAATATGGAGATTGAACTATTCTCCCAGACCTCTTGCAGTTCTTTGTCGCAACCTGAATATGGACATTTACCAAAACAAATGCATAAAATGCTGTATTTAATTCTAGTAGGCAACATTCATCCTTCATGGCACCAAGTTACAAAGCATAAACAAAGGACATGTTTACACTTGCAAAATTAACTTGATTACTAACTCAAAATGGAAGTTTACCTAATTTCTCCAAAAAGGCTGAGTAACCTTTATTTACCCGATTCTTTTCATTATCTTTGTTTCCCATCTCTAATTCCACTTGTCAGTCTAGTCAACAAATACTTATCAATCACCTGTTATGTCTCTTTCATTATGTTTTCCATTTCTAACTGCATTACATCAGTCTATTCAAGAAATACTTATGAAGCACCTGTTATGCAGTCAGACACCCCAGAGGCAAAGACAAATCTCATATAAGAGTTTACAATCTATGGGGGCCGGCCCCACGGCCGAGTGGTTAAGTTCACACACTCTGCTTTGTGAGCCCAGGTTTGGTTCCTAGGTGTGGACCTACACCACTTGTCTGTCAGTGGCCATCCTGTGGCAGCAGCGGCTCATATACAAAAAGAAGATTGGCAACAGATGTTAGCTCACAGTGAATCTTGCTAAGCAAAAAAAAAAAAAAAAAAAAGCTGATCATATGAAGAGCCAAGAAAGTTTCAGAAGGAAATCAGTAGGCAGGGTCCCTGGTGAGCATGGATTTGGTGCTTTTGAGAAGAAATCACTGTAAGGAAGAGCAGATAGTATGGGATGAGTTGATGAGGCAGGATGCTATCACTAAAGGCCTCAAGGGCCTTGGTAAGGGCCTTCTCTGTTAGGAATGGACTGTAGGGGGAGCAGAGTGCAAGCAAGGTGACCAGTTTATAGGCTACTGTGGAAGTGTAAATTAGTGGTCAGAGGCTTGACAGCAGTGGAGATAGAAAGGAGTAGACAGCTTTAAGAATCCTCAGCATAGTCACGTTACTTAAAATCATGGGATAGATTAAACTACCTAAGAAGGAATAGAGATAGAAGACAAGTGGGCCAAAGACTAAAACCAGAGAGACTAACATTAAAATGACAGGAGTTATAGGAAGAGAAGCCAGTAAGGAAGACTACAAGTAGGAGGAAACCTAGAGGAGTATGGTGTCTCGGGAGAATGTTTCAAGGAAGGAATGCTCAAGTGTGTCAAGTGCTACCTGGGGAAGAATGGCCACTAGACTCAGCAACACGGAGATGACAGCCAATCCAGAAAAGAGTAATCTCCCGTAAGTGATGGGGTCAGAGGCCAGACTGGAGTGGGCAGAGTAAATGGAGGGAATTCCAATATACATGGTGGATAAAGCAAAGTATCCTTCTCTTTCTAGTCATCCCTGAAAACCCATGAACATAACAACAGGCATTAAAAAAAGGATAAACCACAAGGACAAAGCATATGCAAACAGGATATAAGATATGCAAATCAGTTCTTTGAGGCCATAGAGGAGACTGATGACTGGCAATTACTTAGTAGAGCTGAAAAGATGAAACAACAGCCTGGAAAGAGGGAAATGTGTGCTATTGGTTTCCCACTAAGGGAAGTGTAGAAACCAGGTACCACAGAAGGCAGCATTGAAAGATGGAGCTGCAAAGGAGGGCCGGTTGAAAGCCTGTAAAAGCAATCAGCCTGTCTCCCACTCAAACAACAAAAAGCCAGTCAGCCAAAGAAACAAACAAAACCTCCTCCCCGCTGTGCTGTAGAAAACTCGAAGTTTGAACCCAACAGGCTTAGGACCAGCATGGAAGGTGGCACAGATGTGACAATAAGGAGTTTTACAAACTGATCAAAAAGTCTACAAACTGAACAGTGTGAGGCATTTCCAACCTTTCTCCCCAGCTTTTTTCCCCTGCACAAATCCAGGATACAATATTCTGGTTTATATATATTCTCTATGCCCCAAAGCAGGGGATTAAAGGATTGTTCCCCAGAGAAAACTAGCTCAAGAAAAAAGATCTATAAATACTGACAGTTGTGAATCCCCCAAGAAAATGGCTGCATCTCTGTCCATAAACCTAACAGTAAAAGCCCACTGGTTGATAAGGTTCAGCCGGTCATACGGAGCTTTCAATCAGCTTTCTGGAGGGGGTCTCTCCTAATAATGAATAAATAGCTAAGGATCAACTGACATTTGAGGAAAGCCTCCAACGTGACAGAAAAAGATCCAACTAGACGAACAGAAGAAACTTGGAGAGAAAAATGGGAGAAAAGCAAGAAACAGTAAAAAAAAAAAAAGTAAATTAAAATTTAAAAAAATCCAAACTTCCAAGAAAAGAATGCCAGGGGAAAAAAGCACAAATCAGAAAACAATAATGAGTTCTTGGAAATAAAAATGACAGTCAAAATAAAGGATTTAATAGATGGATTGGAAGATAAAGTCAAGGAACTCTTCCAGAAAGTACAATAAAAAGATAGCCAAGTAAGACAATAACAAAATAAAAAGACTCAAGCCAGGATATCTGATTAACTGAAGTACCAGAAAGAACGAACGCAGAAAACCGAGAAGAAAGTAGCAAAAACCTCTGGTCAAGATAGAACCATAAGCTCTCTTCCAACTAAGAATCCCAACATGGTAAAGTTTCCTCAAAAAAATAAATCCAACAGAAAAGATCAGGTTGCAAACAAATCCATTATAATTCCATTTTTGGGACATTTAAAAACATGCAAAACCATGCTACTATCTGGACTTATATACAATTGCAGAATAAAACAAGCCTGGGCATGAAAAATAACAAAGGCAGGAGAGGGAGGGTGCAGGGTACACACGAGGCTTCAACTATATATATATACATAGTATTTTTATTTCTTTAAAAAGAAATTGGAAGCAACTATATTAAAAGGTCAAGGGCAAAATGTGTTAGATCTGGGTGATGAGTGCACATCTTTTGTTTTTTTTTTTATTATTCTCTGTACCTTTCAGTACAGTTAAATATTAGAAAATGAAGTAAATTTCTTCCCATCATATGCCAGTTCTGATTAGAAAGCAACCAGTTCAGATTAAAACAGGAAGGCAGACAGTCGAATCCTAGTCTGACTCATTCCTATATCCACAGCATCAAGTACCTAGCAGATGCTAAATACCTACTGAATTATCCATCATACACCTAAAAAAACCCAAACCAACCAAAAAAACCCAACAACTAAGAACATACCACCTGATGTAGAGAGATACAGATACAGCAGAGATACAGAACATCATCTCGGCAGAAAGTTCTATGGAACAGTGCTGTTCTGGAGCCAAGCTTCCCAGACAATGTGGGGAAATACGATCCCTCCAGTCCTTGGGGTAACCAGCGGTGCAAAAGACCGCCGGCTGGTCCCGCCAAGCCTTGAGCAGCCTTGTCCTTGACCTCGGCATGCCACACAAATGCTATTTTCTAGGTATGCCAAGAGAGTTGGTGCTTAAAATGTTAACCTCTCACTTGTCATCTCACCAAGCTTCGTTATTCAGATTTCAACGTCCTCAACAGGCCCCAATGAGCAAGGTAAGAGGCGGCCCCACCTCGGTACAAAGGATCCCTGCTCTGCCACGTACTACTTTCCCATCCTCTGCTAAACTGTAGGGTGGGGATAATGAAAGTATTTATGCCACGCTGTTGTTGTAAGGTAAAGTTGGATGAAACTAACGACTAGGTTTTCATTTTACTTGAAAGCGATGCAAAGAACGGGCGCTCAACGGGAGGGCAGCCGAGGGACCTCGCACTCCCGCCCGCGGCGAACTCGGCTCGGTCCGGACGGTCCGAAGTTCCTGCCTTCCCCGTCCCCCACCCGACCTCGGGCACCCCCTCCCCCAGCAATCCCGAAAGGGCGGGGGTTCGGGAGCTCAGCCCCGACCGTTGGCGCCGCCCGGAGGGGCCGAACCTCCTCAGGCCGCCGGATTCCATGCCCGCCCGCAGCCCACCTCGTGGGACGTCCCCAGGCCCCGCATGCAGGGACCAACCCGGGTCGTTACTGCGGAGCCCGAGGCTCAAAGCCTGGGAAGGGGCAAGCGCCCTCCTCACCTGAAGCCGGAAAGGCGAGGTCCGGCCCACGAGGGCACCGCAGCGGCAGACCGTTTCTTTAGTAGAAATCGCCTACGCCAGGGCCAAACACCACTTCCTGGGCAGCTCAAGCTGCCCGCCCGCGCCGCGGGCGCAGCCTATTCCTATTGGGCAGCAGTCCCAGCCGGCGGCCAATACCCTCTTTTCTTCTTCCTTTGGTCGCCCCTGGCTGAAACAGCGGCGCTCTCATTGGCTGGTCCCTCGTAAACTGACTAGGCGGGACCACGCGCGGGGAGCCCTCGTACAATTGGTAGAAATCTACGTCCGTCACCTCGCGCCCGTTTCCAAAGAGAAGAGCCGAAAAAGGGTTTTACCGCTTTTTATTTGAACTTTCTGGCGGGAGAAAGTTCTAAGGAAAAGATTTCTGGACCCGTTTCGAAAAGAAGACGGAAATATTAAAACTGTGGCTCCTGCTGCTTCTCCCCAGCTCTTTAGCGAAAGAGCTGTCTTTATGCAAAGGCTGGTAGCTAATCTAATAATTTCAAAATATTGCCCCCAGAATTCTGGAGCCCATTAAGAGGCGTGGGACACTCCCCTTCATATATATCCTCCTGCGGGGTTGGAGAGATCGTGCAAAAGAACTTGCCTACACGATCTCTTCAATTTGAAACGTTTGCAATACATTGCCTGCTGCTATAACTATCATCACATCGCTTAACTGCAAACATTTTTCAGTCATCTCGCTGAAAGACAAAATCTCACTTTTAAGAAGAAGACCTAAAAATGTAAACCTTAGACACAGACTACACATTGCCAAAATTTTATTTATTCAGCTACGAATTTTCAGTGAAATTGGTAGCAGAGGAGGCCATAAATAACTGAAAGTCATAGATAATCTGAATATTGACTTTTCGGTATTTTTCTCCTCTAAACTTTTCACCAAAGGCGGTATCAGCATTTGTACTTTTTTTCCTTTTCTTGCCTTTCTAAGGAAGTTGCTGCTGAGTCATAGAATGGCTCATATTAGGAGAAAGGAATTTTTTCTTTCATAAACAAACACATATATTAGGAGTAGAATGAAAAACGTTTTGAGTGACTCTCACTGTTGTATAAGTACTGCATGTCCAATGCAGAGAAATTAGACAATGCAGAGAGGCAGAAAAAAAATTGTCTCTATCCAGAGAAGTCGCGACCAACTTTGTTTAAATCTACATCTATCTAAATACAGTCATGCATCCCTTAACAACAACAAAGTTGTTAGGTGATTTCGTCGTTGTGTGAACATCACAGAGTGTGCTTACACAAACCTAGATGGTATAGCCTGCTACATACTGTAGTAGGCTGTATGGTCTAGCCTATTGCTCCTAGGCTACAACCAATACAGCACGTTACTGAACAGAATGCTGTAGGCAATTGGGACACAATGGTATTTGTACATCTAAACATAGAAAAGCTACAGTAAAAATACGGCATAAAAGATAAAAAATGGTATACCTGTATAGGGCACTTACCATGAATGAAACTTGCAGGACTGGAATTTGCTCTGGGTGAGTCAATGAGTGAGTGATGAGTGAATGTGAAAGCCTAGGACACTGCTATACACTTCTGTAGTCTTTATAAACACAGTACACTTAGGCTACACTGAATTTATAAAAAATAATTTGCTTTCTTCAATAATTAGTTAACTTTGTCTTACTGTAACTTTTTTACTTTATAAACTTTTTAATATTTTTAACTTTTTGACTGGTGATAACACATAGCTTAAAACACAAACACATTGTATAACTGTACAAAAATATTTTCTTTCTTTATATCCTTATTCTGTAAGCTGTTTTTTAAAATTTTTATTTATTTATTTATTTTTAAAGATTGGCCCTGGGCTAAGGTCTGTTGCCAATCTTTTTTTTTTCATCTTCTTCTCCCCAAAGCCTCTCAGTACATAGTTGGCTGTCCTATGTAGGACGCTGCCTCAGCATGGCCTGATGAGCGGTGCTAAGTCTGCGCCCAGGATCCGAATGGGCAAAACCCTTAGCTGCCAAAGTGGTGCACATGAACTTAAACACTTGCCCAGGGGCCGGCCCCCGTAAGCTGTGTTTTAAAAATTTTTTTAATTTTTTTACTTTTTAAACTTTTTTGTTAAAAACTAAGACACAAACATGCACATTAGCCAGGCCCACACAGGGTCAGGATCATCAGTATCACTGTCTTCCACCTCCACATCTTGTCCCACTGGAAAGTCTTCAGGGGCAACAACACACATGAAGTTATCATTTCCTACAGTAACAAAATGCTTTCTTTTGGAATATCTCCTGAAGGGCCTGCCTGAGGCTCTTCTTAAAGAGATGTCACTCTTTTCAGAAATATGTCCATGGTGATTTGCTTGATTTCTTTCTTTTTTTTAATCATAGTACTGATGTCTGAAATTTTCTTTTAAATGCATAAAAATTAGGATGGATTAGTGGATAGAAAGAGGCGTGGACAGGCGGATTTGTATGCGATAAAATACATATAGTAAACCGTTACTTGTAGAATTTAGATGGTACATATATAGGTGTTTAGAATATAATTCTACTAACTTTTCTGTGTATTTGGAAATTTTCATGAATAAATGTTGAGGAAAAAATTAGGTGCTGAGCCTGAGAGGATATCCTGTGCAAGTGAGGGGCCGTGAAGATTAAGTTTAATAGTTTCACAGTGAATCCACCTCTCCCTGTGGGTCTGCCAGAGTGTGAATAATTAATCTACAAGGGAGAATTGTCATTGTAACTCTTACAGTAAAGAGAACAAAGGATTTATTTTATTTTTTAATTTTTTTTGCTGAGGAAGATTTGCCCTGAGCTAACAGCTATGCCAGTCTTCCTCTATTTTGTATGTGGGTTGCCGCCACAGCATGGCCACCACTGAATGGTGTAGGTCCATGCCTGGGAACTACACCTGCTCTGCCACAGCGGAGAGAGCCAAACTTAACCACTAGGCCATGGGGCTGGCCCCAAGAACAAAGGATTTTAAAGATGAAAATAGTAGTACTTGATGGTAAACTCCAAAAAAGAATCATTTTAGGGGCCAGTCCAGTGGCTGAATGGTTGGGTTTGTGCCCTCCACTTTGGTGGCCCAGGGTTTCGCTGGTTCAGATCCTGGGCATGTGTAGCCGCCCCTGATGCAGGAAGGGTTAATAATCACTGGAAAAGGCTTGCCAGCAAACTGTGACCCAGAGGTGAGAATGCCGGTCAGCCAAAGATGGGTAAGACCCCCAGGGTGGGGCAACCTAAGACAGGCGTGGTCACCTGGGGGCACAGATGGAGACACATATCGATATTGGGAGCAGGAGGGGCCGTTGCCTAAGAGACCTTGCCTGCTCCGAGATAAAAATATACGAGCACAGCAATAACATGATAATATCAAAACAGAGGCCGAGGGAGGGCTCCTTGAAAAATCACTAAGAATTCTTGGCATTCGCTAATTACTTCATCCAGAACACCTGTGTATGTTTAACAGATGTAAGCTATGTATATATTGAAACGCTGGTTATAATAAACTCAGAGCGGCCATCAGCCCTCTCCGCATCTATCCTGGTGTGTACATTGGATCACGACACCGACAGCATGGGCTTGGCACTGCTCATTGGGCCATGCTGGGGTGGCATCCTGTGTGGCGGAGCTGGAGGGACCTACAACTGGAGTGTGTAACTGCGTACTGGGGGGTTTTGGGGAAAGAGGGAAAAAAAAAAGATTTGCAGCAGATGTTAGCTCAGGTCCAATCTTTAAAAAATAAGTAAATAAATAAAAAGAATCATTTTAAATGTTCCACCTGTCCATGTTTATTCATCTACATCTTTTTCTTTATAGAAAAACATGTTCTAGGTTTAAAAAAAGAAATCAAGAATAAGTAAAAGATAAAAAAGAATAGAAATCAGTCATAATTTTATTCCTCAGAGATGAATACTAGAAAATAAACCCCAAATGTGTTTTGTTTATTGTTGTCTCCTCTGTGATTAGAACAACGCCCAGCACATTTGCTGTTGAATGATTTGGGATGAGTTGCAGAAAGAAGAAAAAAAAGCAACATGTAGAGATAAGTGTAAGTGTATCCTAGTAAAGCATACACGCCAAGCAAAGGTGTAAAAATTTGGAACACATGGGCCACACGCAGGAGACGAGGGATTTGAGTCTGGCAGAGATTAAAATCTGGGAGTTCCTAGATTAATATATTTTGTTTTTCCTATATGGCATTAAAAGAATTTTTGATGAGATCCCAACCTTTAAAAAATCTGAATTTCCAGCTTCTTTTGACAAAACGGAAAGCTCTGGAAACATTGGGATCCCATTCCTACATGATAAAAATAGGCTGGAGCTGAGTGGAGGCTGTCCTTAACAAAGCTCATGTGTTCCCTGAAGTCACCTCCAAGCTCAACTCACTCATTTAGATTCCCTCCTAGACCCTAAAGGCAGTAGAGTTTTCAATCCCTGGTAGGAGAACTCTGGGACTTGATATTGGAAGTCAGGTTGGGGTCAGAGATACAAGGCCATGGCTATCCAAATGGGCAGTTTGTACTTAGTTCAGTGGGCAAGAGGAAGGATTGGACAGCATTCTCTCAGTTACTATTATTGTGTGACAAACCACCCCAAAATTTAGTGGCTTAAGACAACAATAATTTCTTTGGTTTATGATTTTGTGAACGGGCAGTTTTGGTTGGCTCAGCTGTATGGTTCTTCTGGCCTTGACTGGGCTCACACATGTGGCTGGGTCACCTGCTGGGATACCAGGGCTAGTATGACCTCAGCTGGGGCAGGTTGCTCCATGAGGTCTCTCATCCTCCAGCACACTAGCCCAGCTTGTTCACGGCTGGGTAAGGTTCCCAGAGAGGGAGTGGGAGTTTGTAAGGCCTCTTGAAACCCAGGCTTAGAACTGGCACACCATCACTTCTTCTACATTCTATTGGCCAAAGCAAGTCACGATGCTAGCCCAGATTCAAATGGTGGGGAGGAAGACTCCACTTCTTGACGGGAGGAGCTACAAAGTCACATTGCCAAGAGATGTGAATACAGAGAGAGAGGACATTTTTGCAAAGAGTCTGTCATAGTTACCATTGGAGGGGTATTTTTGACAATATCATTTGGAGTGGGATATGCTCAGTATGACTGGAATTGTTTTCTATTTGTAACAGAAAAGTGCTGCCAATCTATACCAATAGATAACTTCATGAAAGGATTTGAGAGAGACAGATGCCCAGCTTGTGCCTCTTCCAGCTTCTTGTCCAGGGACTCCTGAGTTTCAGTTTGAATACACAGCTTAGTGAAAGTCAGACAGTTTCTCCAAGATTTCTGTAAATAAGTGAACAGAAAGTGAGACAACAGCAGGGAGCCGACAGCTATGATAGAAACATAAAGATGTTTCTATTCTTCACAATAGTGTAGAAACTGCATTCCCCCGGGTCTGGCTAGGGCCTAAACCACCATCTGCATTCATGCCTTTATGATATGAAGTTCTCTCTTACTTGGTCAACTTTTTTTTTTTTTTTTTTTTAAAGATTTTATTTTTTTTTTCCTTTTTTCTCCCCAAAGCCCCCCGGTACATAGTTGTGTATTCTTCGTTGTGGGTTCCTCTAGTTGTGGCATGTGGGACGCTGCCTCAGCGTGGTCTGACGAGCAGTGCCATGTCCGCGCCCAGGATTCGAACCGACGAAACACTGGGCCGCCTGCAGCGGAGCGCGCGAACTTAACCACTCGGCCACGGGGCCAGCCCCTTACTTGGTCAACTTTTAAATACAAATAGCTTGTGGGAAGGATAAACTCACACATTAGTGTGAATTAGTCTCGGATATTAGATTCTCTAATACCAGGAGGACCCTGGGTTGTAAGAGAGCCTGGAAGAGGGAGGAAGAAGACATGGGAGAGTTTGAAGGCGAGGAAGGTACTACACAAAACATTGTCAACTTCTCTTCCACCCTGAAGGCTAATTCTTCAGGAAGCACCATTGAGTCTGTTCTTCTGCTCTGTGGTGGCAAAGAGAAAGTTTCAGATAGAAGCTAGGCCACAATTTTGATTTTTCACTCCAAAAGGTAGGCATGGTGGTGAAGGGAGAGGAAGGGTGAGGGATGGGATACCCTCTCATGTGTCTGTTAGAGTGATTCCCAATGGACCACCTATGAGACAGCCTTAAAGAACAGTCCTCATGCCACAGACGTCTGTAAATACTGATGATGTCCTTGGAGAACTGCCTTAAAAGGTTGGACACCTGTCTCCTTAGTTTGTGTCTCAAGGCATTTTATCTTCAATAATGAGTGTGCTCCACCCCCTTGTCTATAACTCAAAATACTCTCTCATGAGTGCCCCAGGATATATGCATAAGAATATTTAAAGGGGCATGGTTCCTGAGAACAAAGTACTGGAACAACTAAAATATCCACCAATAGTGGAATGGGTAAGTGAGGTGCATGGTTATCTAATGGTCCACTATAAGCAGTGAAAATGAATGAGTTGAAACCATCACATTAGCATGGATGAATTTCAAATCATGATGTTGAGCAAGTTATTGTAGAATATAGTATATCATTTTTGTTCTTGTACATGAGAAACCAAATAATATAGTGTACCTAGTTGTAAAACTATAAATAAATTTTTACCACAAAAGTTAGAACAGTGGTTACATCTGGAGGAGGGGGGAGGAATGTGAAAAGCAGGGAGTCACAGGATGTTGAAAAAAGAAAAGAAGGAAGGAAGAGACAGGAAGGGAAGGAGGAAGGAAAGAGAGGGAGAAAGAATATAGGTTAGAGAAGTAATCTGCCTTCTCAATACACTTTAGACTAAACCACACCCTTAGAGTGGGGTTTCTGGAGTTCTGTAGCATTGATACGTGGGCTGGATAATTCTTTGTTGTAGGGTGCTGTCCTGTGCATTGCAGGATGTTGAGAAGCATCTATTCACTAGATGCCAGTAGCGCACTCCACCCCACCCCACCTCTCCCGAGTCTCCCAAAATGTCTTTAGACATTGCCAAATGTCCCCTGAGGGGCAAAACCACCCCGGTTGTGAAGTACAAAGGAAATCTTTCACATGTGTGGCTCATGCTCTTTAGACCAGAAAGGTCTACCTTTAACAGAGGGTCGCCTGGAGGGCTCATATGACCGGCAGTCATCAATAATCTCCTGCAACTGTGAAGGGCAGTCTTCACCCAGAGGCTCCTGGTACCGGTCCATAACCACCCGCTGGTAGATCTGCTTGGAATCAAAGCCTAGCATAGGAACAATAGGATGGGAGGCTTAAAAATTTGATCTGGCACACCTCTCTCTGGATGCTGATGGCTGGCATCAGAACTAGAGACTCTGAGTATTGAAGAAACAAGAGCTTCCAATGACCCATTGACCAGCCCAGGCAGTGCCCACATTGGAGTACAACGCTCCCAGGACAGCATTGATGGGAATTTCTAGTCTATCGGAAGGAGACCCAATCCCAGCATCATCCGAGCCAGGCTTCACACTGGTTACCTTCAAAAGGGACCTTCCCAGTGGCAATTTCCCAGAGGACGATTCCAAAGCTAAAAGAAAACCAAGAAACTGAATAACCATAATGTTTCTCTTTTCCTATGCACCTCTAGGCATTTCCAGAAAACTCAGTGAATTTTCTGATTACCACCCGATCCCACTCAACAGAGTTGAGTTACAATGGTCCTCAAAGGTGGGGTTTGCCCTCGGCTTTCCCGTCTTGTTCATCTGAGTTAGAATCTGCACAAGAACATGAACACACCTGTATATTTCAGCTTTTATGTCATATTTACGATACACATTTTCCAGTTTCTCAGGTGAGATGTATGCTGCAGAAATGACTCTCTCTGCTTCTTTTCCCTTAGTTCCTCGACTGATGGAAGTCTGTGTTTTGCTCAACTCAAATCCTGCAAGCTAGATAGAGACGTGACTTAGAGACAAAAAGAAACAGCACGATCTTGGGAGTGGAGTAGAGGGCAGGGAGTTGGTGCTACACACAATTGTCAGCGGATGGTCTTTTGCCTCTGGGATTTATTTCCAGTGCTGTCCTCTGCCTGTGTGGCTACTCCAGCACTGGCATTATGGGTTCAACTTACAGCACATCGACCAAGAGATACACAAAGAAGTGTCTTCTATATAAGATGGGACAATGAAGGTTACTTGAGATCATGGCTGTAAAGCACCTGTAAGACTTGGTGAGCTGCAGTTGTTCTGGTATTACTACGTTAGATACAGGGCTTTCTCACTTGAAGACTCAACTTCCTTATGTCACCACATGACTTTCTTTCTCTCAGAGCAGATGAAAAAATGACTTGGGAGCATCTCCTCTCTTCTTTCTGATCATATAGAGTGGCCAGCCTGTTCCTTTGGATTTAATATAACTGTAAGTTACCCCACCAACCCTGCATGTCCAACGCCATGTTCTTTGAAGCCACAGCATAGTTAATGGCAGTGTATATTCTCCTTGCTCCCTGCACACCTGTCATTAGCACCATCAGTGTGCAAAGGGCTGCCAGCCCCAAACTCAGCCAGATACCCAAATCTGGGGGCAAAGTCAGGAAAAGGATTAGACATTTAGATGGCTCATCCCCCTTTCATTCACAAGTTCACTGAGCACTGACATCCTCTGACATCTGACACCATGTTAGATACCAGGGATGAAAGGCTGAATAACACATGTTACGGTTAGGTGGGATGAGCACCATGAGTATGGTGTAGATATGGTGCTTTGGGAGCACTTAAATCATATCAGTGAGGGGGAAAGGGATCCGAAAGGCGGAAAAGACCTGTCTTCTGTTATTTGAAAGCTGTTCCTGACGCTCATAAGGCTGGAAAAAAGAAAGCCATCAATGGATGACAAAGAAAATATTCTTTTAGCATTTGGGAATTGTGGACATTGAATTAACAAAACATTTTCCTCTTCCATTTGAGAATCTGACTTTCAGTTAACTTTTTGGTTCCATTCCCCTGGGAACCTGATAAAGGCACACTGTCACCTATGCTCCTACGTAATATTGCTGATGATAAAAGATGACTGTTGATTGGTAAATTGCTTATAGATGGGGGGTCAGGAGGTACGGGGACTATAAAGAGCTGATGGGGATGCTGGGCTTTGTGGTGACTCATAACTAGCATGCCCCTTGTGGGGACACGTGAAGGTGTGCCCACACAGTTGTTATAAGAGAATATTGACTTCTGTAGGTCATGAGGCTTCTACCCTGGACGGCCCTGCACCCCCCTGAGGGGAGCCTCTTTCTCTAGTACCTGGGGCAAAAGCAAAATAAATATCTCCTGGATGACTGTGGGGACAGCTGTGGGGACTACCACTGGAGAGAAGGATTTGATGCTGCCCTGCTGGCAAGCTGTGTTTCCTGCCTCATACCCTTCTAGGTGACTCCCAATATCAGTGAGACCTATGGCTGTCCTGTGCGTCCGAATGCTTAGTTGGACCTAAGAAGATCCCTTGGTGGGTGCTGGAGGGATGTAGAGGTGGTGTCCAAGCACCTCAAGGGAAATGGCTCTTAGCCCATTCCTGCTAAGCAGGCAGTGAGGGAAGACAAGCATCAGAACAGCAGACAGGATTGAGTCTGTCCTGTGGTGGGCACACAGAAAGGTGTCCAGCCAGTGGAGGAGTTGAGCTCAGTTCTAAGGTTAAGGCAGAGAAACAAGCAGGCACAGCACTTCTAGGAAACGTGTCCCTCTCCCACCACCAGTCACACAGGCCAAATCCAAAGAACCCCCTGGAAGGCTGCACTCACCTTCACTTTGTAGCCATCAGTTACCAGGAAGCTTGTGCTGCTGATGTTTCTGTGGAGTTCTGGAGATGCTTCCGAATGGTGCAACCTGACATGACCAAAGGCAAGGAGAATTAGTGACCTTTGCACAGACTTTCTTGGGGGGCTTGACAGTCATTACTGGGATAATGAGGCTGGTCAGTATCACGCCTTCTTCATGGGTAGCTATCCATGGATAGGTGGGGAAACCAGGATACAGAAGTGAGATTTGACAGTTGTGTACTGTGAGTGTAGAGCAGAGCTAAGATGGAACCCCAAGTGTCCATTGGACAAGTGGGTGTGACAGTCCTTGGGCAGCGTGTATGATCTGGTACTAGAGGTCACGTTAGGTGGAGAAAGATGAAGGTGCCTCTCTGGTTCTCTGCCTAGGGAGTGATGGGCAGATCAAAGTGCCCAGAGGCATGGCTGGATGGTTGGACCATGCCTAGGATGCTTCTGGTTGAAACAGGATGTGAAGCTGGGGTTTCCTCCAACTTAGTAAGTGGTAAGTGCTTTGGATTGATGGAGCCCCTGCATCCCAACTTGGTTATTATCATAGTAACTGCCTTAGGTTGAGTTCTCCCAGCAGCAGATCATGAGCCAAGGATTTGGGTACAAAGTGATTTATTAAGAAGGTATTCCTAGGCAAAACTGGCAAGAGAGTGGAGGAAGCAGTATAGAGAAGAAGAAGAAATAAAGCGAGAGTGTGATTTCACTTGAAGTTCCAGCCTCAGCATGATCCCATGGGGCTCTCTGGAGGATAATTACCCTTCAAGGTTTGCTCCGCATGAAGCAAAGAATCTGGACTTTTGTACTCACACCTGTTGTTCAATGGCGATGGACTGGGAGCAAGGGGGACTGAGACAGGAACGGTGGAGATAAAACTCATGGGCACTTTCAGCTATCTATAAGGGCAAAGGGGCTCCAGCGCCCACGGATAGTCCTCTGTAGATGGCAGCCGTGAGGTGTCAGCAGCAAAGCATGCCGAGTGGGGGATGAATATGCAGAGCCGGCGAAGAGGCCGTCTGGATGGGGCACTGACAGTATTCCCTACAGTCCAAAATTACTTCTTATAAAACTCACTAGTGTAGGGAGTCCAGAAGAAATAAACTTTATGATTTCAAAGAAATAGCTAGGCAGGGTCTCCAAAAGTATGGGATAAGTGGTATGCAAGATGACATCGTGACAAAATTATTCTCTCTTCAATTTATTCCAGTCTTTCTGATCCTATCAAGGAGAAAGTCTTGGTTGGTGTCAGGTGTCTTTAACATCTCTCTAAATCTGTTAATATCTCCTTTGTACAAAGAGAACGTGGGTCTGAATTATGGACCTTTGGCAGGCAGCATGATCCAGACAGAATTTCATAACGTTGTTTTGGTTTCATTTGTGGTCACCTTTTTGTGGCAAGTGATTCTAGTTTCCAATTTATGGTAATAATAGAAAGTATCCTTTTCTTTTACTTATTTAGCTTCTTAAAAAGTGAGCTATTTTAAGGAAACATATGAAGTAAATAATACTAGCAGGATTGTGGATATGGTAGAAACTATGGAAGTGGTCTGTGAGTGACTGACCTTTGGGGATCCTTGGGCTAAAGGAAGCACAGACTATATGAGAGTAGGTAGAGTTGACAGATAAAATACAGGACATCCAGTTGATTTTGAATTTTGGATAATCAATGGATTTTTTTTAGTATAAATATGTCCCAAAATTCCATGGGACATACATCTCCTAAAAAATTATTTATTAATTATCTGAAATTCTATATATCTGAAATTTTAGTAAAAGTATGTCTTATGTAATATTTGGGACATATTTATACTAAAAAATTATTCATTGCTTATCTGAAATTCAAATTTAACTGGGCACTTTTTTTTTGTTTGCTGAGGAAGATTTGCTCTGAGCTAACATCTGTTGCCAATTTTCCTCTTTTTGTATGTGAGCCACTACCACAGCATGGCCACTGACAGACGAGTGGTGTAGGTCAATGCCCAGGAACTGAACCTGAGTGGCCGAAGAGGAGCATGCCTAACTTACCACCTAAGCCACTGGGGCTGGCCCTAACTGGGCATCTTGATGTTTTGTTTTATTTTGCTTTTTTTTTTTTTTTGCCTGAGGAAGATTCACCCTGAGCTAACATCTATAGTCAATCTTCCTCTTTTTTTGCTTGAGGAAGACTACCCCTGAGCTAACATCTGTGCCAATCCTCCTCTACTTTATATGTGGGTCGCCACCACAACATGGCTGATGAGTGGTATAGGTCTGCACCCAGCATCCGAACCCATGAACCCAGGCCGCTGGAGCAGAGCACACAGAACTTAATCACTATGCCGTGGGCCAGCCCTAGGATTTTGTATTTTTACTTGCTAAATCTGGCAACCTTAAGAGTAAGAGCTGTCCAGCTCCACAAGAGCAGCCTGGACAATAAATTCCACCCTCAATTCTGTGAGCTGGTGCTCACTGGGCGAAGCCTCCTTTTCCCTCCTGTCTAAGGTGTTCTAATCAGAGTAAGTAGAAAACAGCTTATGGAAGGCGAGACTCGTGGGGCTTCCAGCCTGTTCTCTCATCACATCTGGGATTATCAGTAGGGGAGACAGACTCATTCTGTTCTTCTTGGTGCCCTTTCACCCCCTCTGGTACCTGTACAAGCCTTTGGCTGCCTGCAGGACCAGGAAGATGCGCAGAGCAAATATGATGTCCTTGTCCTTGTCCAGCAGTTCTCGCAGGGTCCCGAGCTCACAGTACTCCATGACGATGGAGAATTGAGGTGGGGTCACTGATGGAAAGGAGCCAAACACTATGAGGATCCTGCTCCACTCAGAGCTCCTACTCTCTGCAGCCCACCTCCCCCTCTCTCTACAGAGACAGACTCAGCTCTGCTGCGAGTCTCATTTCTCCCCCACCCTCTATCCCCATCTCACACAGTTTGCTCCCCGACCTCCTTGAATGGGTCAAATACCTGCAGAGTTCCCATACCTCTTCTTCGTGGTATAGGGTATGTCATAATTCTACATTTGGCTTAGCTACTTGAGTAATGTCCCCCCCACTCAACTGTAAGCCCCAAGAGTACAGAGTCTGTTTTATTCATACAGTGCTCACAAGGAGCTGAGTAAATATGTGTGGAAGGAAGGAATGATGCACAGACTTCAGGGGCTGGCGAGGTGAGAGAAACTCAGACAAGAAGCCGAGGTCTCAAGTCATGGGCCTGAGATGCAGGAACCAACACACACAGTGTCAGTCACTCAGTCATCACCCAGGAGAATAAACGTCACTGGAAGTTTTCGTTCAGGCTGGAATTCTAAGCCCCAAAATCAGGTCACCTGAGGCTGTGGAGAAACTTCCAGAGGGGATAAAATGGGGGTTGCTCTGTCCTTTCTGTAGGCAAGAGGAGCAAAACAGAACCAGCAAGAGAAGCCATGCCATGAGGGAAAACGTGGCCACATTAAAAAATAAAAATTAAAAAGAAGCTGACACATCAGGTTCTCGGCAAAGAGGCGGTTAATTTAGTTTTTAGGCTTAATCTACACCGATGACGATCAAGGTTAGATTCCTTGTTTAGGTCAGTCAGCCTTATATTTGATAGCAACGAAATGCACCCATCACCTAGGGCAACATCTGAACAAGTGCCCTCTCAGTTCCCAGTGGTCTGGTAGGAGACATGGCCACATCAGTGCAAACCAGCCCTCTGGCTGAAGCCAGCTTCAAACCCTCTTCTCAAGAAAGAAGATGGGAACTTGCATCCTGGGAGTGGAAACAAATTAATGTTGATAGTAATACCAATGTGTAGATTTTGCCCCTTTGACTGTTCTTTAAAAATGCAACACATTATAGCACAGAAGATATATGACAGACCACCAAGAGCATGACCTATCCCAGAAGCACCCTTACCTGTTTCATCAATGCAAATCCCAAATATACGCAGGATGTTGGGAGAATCAAATTTCTTCATGGTTCTGATCTCATTATTGAAAGTATGCCTCACTATTCTATGAAGATAAAAGGGGAAATTAAGATTTCAGGACTGGAAGGTCCCCCAGAGAACATCTGGTGTAGTGATTGTCTGTGTATGTGTGGGGCGGGAGGGACTGTCAGCATCTCCTGGGGTGAGAACTGGTGCTGGGATGAGCTTGGCCACTGATGGCAGCGTATGGAACCCCTTAGATGTATTTGGCAGCAGAATTAGCATGTACGATACATGCTACAACACAGATTTACCTTAAAAATGTCATGCTAAGTGAAAGAAGCCAGACACAAAAGTCCACATATTGTATTATTCCATTTGTGTGAAATGTCAAGAATAGGCAAATCTATAGAAACAGAAAGTACATTAGTAGTTGCCTAGGGCTAGAGTTGGTGGGTGGGAGTGAATGGGAGGTGACTGCTAATGGGCATAGAGCTTCTTTTGGGGATGATGAAAATGTTCTAAAATTATATTGTGGTGATCATTGCACAACGCTATAAATATATTAAAAGCCATTAAATCGTACACTTTAAATGAGTGAATCTTATGGTATGTAAATAATATCTCAATAAAGCTGTTAAATATAATCTCAGTCAAAATCTCAATGTGTATTTTGAAGAATGTGATAAACTTTCTCCGATACTCACTTAGCTAAGTCACCCTGAGAAAGAAGAGTCAAGAAGAAGGAGATGCCTTACTAGATATTGAGAATTATTACAAAGTCATAATAAAAACAAAACAAAACAAAACAAAACAAAACAAAACACAGTGTGTTAATGGTACAAAGACAGACAAGTTGACCAGTGGAACAGATGAGAGAGATCAGAGCCCCATCCATGTCTAAATAGAAACTTCACATACAATAAATGGGGCACCAAAAATCAACAGGGAAGAACATTTAATAGATGGTGTAGAGAAAATGGACTCACCATGTGGACAAAAATAAAACTAGGCCCTATATAACATCACATACAAAGGTGGATTCCTGCAAGCTTAAAGCTTAAATGTGAAAAATAAAACTGTAAAATTAATAGAAGAAAATCTGGAATAACTTTGCCACCTAGGGTTGGGGAAGGGCTCCTCAAGAGCACAAATTTTGGTGGATTTGATTACAACAAAATTTAAGAGGTCTGTTTGATGATGGACACCATGGACAAAATTAAAATGTGGATAACGTGATGAGAGACGACCTTTGGAATACTTAAAACTGACAAGTGATTAATTTCCACAATACATAGGATCTTCTACAAACTGACAAGACAACAACAGCAACTGTGACAGAAAAAAGGGCAGAGGATATGAACAGGTACTATATAGAAGTGGAAACCCAAATAGCTAAGTCATAAGAAAAAAAATGTTCAAATTCATTAGTAAACAGAGAAATGCAAATTATAATAAGTATAAGATATTACTTTATAACTATAAGGATGAAAAAAATTAGAAAGCTGGATAATACCAAGGGTTGGTGGAGACATGCAACTATAGAGCTTTCAGTCATTGCTGGTGGGAGAGTAGGTATATTCAATCCATTGTGAAGAATTATCAGGTAGAACTTAGTCAATTTCATATATGCAAATCCTATGATCCATCAGTTCCTCTCCTGGCAATATAGCCCAAAGAAATTCCCACATAGGTCCATAAAGGCATATATCATATTATTTTTGGTGGCGAAAAGTTGGGAACAGATTGGGTTCTATAACTGGAAAAATAGCTAAAATGTGGGTCTACACCACGGACAGCAATCAGAAGGAAAGGACTACAAGTCCATGATGCTGAGTGCAAAAAGTAAGAAAAGCAGGAAACAGACATACAACGCTACCATTTGTGAAAAATGAAAATGTATGCACATGTAATGACAACACACATTTTGCAAGAACACATACAAGCAAAACACTTTATTGTCTGTGGTGGGAGGATGGGGAACTGAGAAACATGAATGAAAGAGAAAATATTTTTAAAAATACATGAATAAAAGACAGAAGTTTCTAGCATTGAGGTGAGAAGACATGCAATTAAGCATAGGCTCTGCTCCTTAATAGTGGGGGCAAGTCATTTAACCCTTTGGGGCTGGGCTTTCCCCACCTAAAAATGGAGACAATGTCCCTCTCTCCTTGGGAAGTTATAGGGAGGAAGTGGAATGATGCATGAGACAACTATACAAAAGGACTTACCCAATGCTTCTGGCCTGTGATTTGCTGAATACTTTTATGGCCACTGGAGATTTGTGGTATTCTCCTTTATAAAGTGTGCTGAATTCACCTTTCGTTAGTGGGATCCCATTCCATCCTGAAAGCTCCTCTTTCTTAATCTCCTTGATTTGATCTTGTGGGATCTCCTTCATGGGTTTCTGTAAGTCTGACCTCAGCCAGGGAGAAAAGGAAATAGAGTCAATGAGCTGAGGAAGGTGTCCTAAGGGAAAGAGGCATCTTTGGAACACGTGAGTGGGAAGCCCTTACACCATAAACCAAAGCTGGCACTGGCTGGAGTGTCCAATTGATGCATCTAGGGGAGAGGTGCCAATGCCTCTGAGTGACTGGTAAAGACACAGCTGGATGGTTAACAGAAATGTGTCCTTTCTCTCCTCTTCAAATCCTGCCTGTCTCTCCAGCCTAAATCTCCATTTCTACCCGTCTCTTTCACTTGGCACTTGAGCATTTAGCATCTTGTCTAGTCATTTCAGTTCTAATACTTAGATACATAGTTCAGGCTCAGTAACTCCACTACTGTTATGTGTTCACATGTCTCTCTTCCCTCTCCCTTCCTCTACCCCATGGCTGTGAGCTCCTGGAAGGCAGGGTCCTTCTCTGCATCTTAGTTTCCTCTATGTACAGGTTCTGTCATAAAGCAGATACTCTCAGTTTTGTTGAATGAATGAATGAGCATTTAAAATTTGATATGAATTTCTTCTTACAAATTCAGCAAAAGGATTGAAGCTGTGATGCTATCTAAAGGAAGTTTTCAGCACTTTGACAGGTGCTAGAAGATATCTTGCTGGTCAAGAAGCTCCCTTCAAATGCTGCTCTATGGACAAAAGCCTGGGCTGGCCACGAGCACATTCCAAAACCTGTTAGCTGCTTCCAGCCATCCAGCCCAGAAAACAGACAAGGATGGGGGTAGGGGCAGGCCGGAGTTCCTAGTAAACAAATGACTTCTAGTTTGGGGAAAGTCAGAGGTAGCAGGGCACATGATAACTCACATTGCCTCACGATTCTCCTGGTTTCTTCCATGCTGATTTCCAATTTTCTCAATGAAGCTTCTACAATTTCATCTCCTGCAGGAAAAAGAGTAGCAAATACTCAAAAATAGAAATGCTAATTAAAAGCACACAGAGATACTGTTTTTTTACCTGTCAAATTCATTGTGGTAGGAATTATTACTGCTCAAAAATATTTATCTTTCTACTTCTAAGCACACAGGAAGTGCCTTGAAGCCTGGCCGTGTGACTTGCTTTGGCCAAAAAATGAAGTGAAAGAGATGTCAGGGAAGTTCGTGTCAACAAAAAAGTGCCAAAATATTGAAATATACTGGAAGGAAGACAGTGACATTGGAGAGTCTCCTGGACTTTGCCTGAATGAGAAATAAGCTTTTGTTTCCTTAAGACATTGAAGTTTTGATAGATTTTTTTTTAACCACAGCATAATCTAACCTAACCTGATTTATATACTCAGAAATATGTTTAAAAATTGATAACATACTATACAGAGTGGCCAACCATCCTGGTTTTCCCAGCACTGAGGAGTTCTGTGGACATGAGACCTTCAGTGCTAAAACCAGGAAAGCCTCTAATGGAAAAAAGTATGGAGAAACAGACACTCTCTATACATTGTTGGTAGGAGTGAAATTTGTGTAACCTCTGTGGAGGGTAATCTGGCAACCTCTATCCAAATTGAAAATGCTCATACTCTTTGATCCAGCAATTAGACCCAGTAATTCCACTTCTGGGAATTTTCCTAAAGATATCCTCAAATATATACAAAGATCTCATTGCAGGATTATTTACAATAGTTGAAAATTGGACACAAATGCCCATCACTAGGGAGCTGCTTAAATATATCTGGTCCATGTACACGAAGAAATACTAGACAACTCTATGGATATTTACATAGAAGAATATTCAAGATTATTTAATGAAAAAAGCAAGAAGCAGAACAGTGTGTCAGTATGTGGCCGATTGTGTAACAACAACAAAATACATACACTTGATGTCAAGGTGAGTCAATATACCTTGATGTCAAGGGTGAGTGGGGGGCTTTCTTCTCATGCTGGGCCTTTTTTGTACCTTTTGAATTTTGTACCATGGGAATGTATTACGTAACAGAAATGTTTTTACAAAATTTAAAAGCGAGAACAGGAAGTAAATCCTTTCCTCTAAGTTGATGACACCAATATGCCTCCCACCTCCACCAGGAAATGGACCGATGAGCACAGAAGATTAGGAAGGTCAGGGAGCAATCCTGCTCTTCAGCTGGGTCAGCCTCTACCCCGCCCCAACTTCCCTCTAACCCAGTCTCTGACTCTCTTTCTCCTTGGCAGCAGCTGTTTGTTTGGGGGATTACAAATGCTTCACTTTCCGTTATCCAGAAAAAGATTCATTTTTTCTGCAGGTCTCCCCCAGACCTGATTTGTCCTGCTGGAGTCTCTCCTGCTGATATGACTTGGGATGGACTGCCCTCCCCATCCAGGTGGCAGAACAGTTCTTCCTCTGGGCTCTGGTGCCCAGAAGATTCATCCAAATGTCCTTTACCCTCTCCTCCTTCCTCTTTCTCCACCCATAATCCTTACAAGAGGGAAGGATTTGGAATTCGTATCACCAGGATCTGTAAAAGCGTAAAGAGACCACATTTGTTTCCATTCTTCCGCCCTCTTCCGTCTTCTGCTGGCCATGGCTCCACTGTCATCCCCCACTCGAACCTAGCCCACATCTCATCCCCTTAGAAACTTGTCCTCCACTAAGTCAAACTAGGGCCATTCTAGTTTAAGCCATGGTCATCTCTTACATGGGCTCTATAGTGGTCTCCTAACTGGGCTCAACTCCCACTCTTGGTCCGCAGGGGTATGTTGAATTATTAGTCCGAGTTCTTCACTCCCAATGTAGGAGGAGGAACATACATCCACACCCTGGCCATAGCCTCATAACAGGCACTTTGTACTTCCTGTCCCTTCATGTTGGCTTTGGCCATGTGACTTGCTTTGGATGGTAGTGGACGTGATACAAGTAGAAGTTTCAAATGTCCTGGCACAGTTGGGCTTGCCTTGTTGCAATTCTGCCACAAGAACATTCTCTGGGTACTCACTGCTTCTTCAGCCTTGGCTCCAGAGTGGGACACATGGATAGACCCAAATTGGACCTGGTGCCTGGAGTCAAGCCCAGACAAGCCCACATGAGATGAGGAGAACCTCAATAGATCTACAGATTCGTGAGAATGAGAATTAATAACCATTGTTTTAAGCCTCTGAGTTTGGTATGGTTTGTTGTGCAGCATCAGTGCAGCAATAAATGACTAATACACATCAGTACGGTCCATTTGCCACATGACAGCCTGAGTGATTTTCTTTTAATACAAGTCAAATCATGACAGGCCCAAGTTTAAGGACCTTCCTTCAGTGGCTACCTATGACTCTTAGAATAAAATCTAAAATTCTTATCATGCCTACACAGCCCTGCATGACCTTGCTCCTTTATCTTTTGGCCTACGGTTCCCCACTTTCATCTGACTCCATTCTCTCCCTTGCAACCACACTGAAGTTATCCTGGCCCTCTGGCTGTTCTTTGTACATACCAACTTATTCCCACCTCGGGGCCTTCACACTCACCATTGTCTCCGCCTGGAGTGCACCTCTCCTTCATCTTCACATGGCTTGCTCCTTCTCATTATTCAAGGTGTTCATTCAAATGTCACCCCATCAGAGAGGCTTTCCCTGACCACTCTCTCTGCACCCACTGTCTATTTCCACCTCCCCACCCCACTTACGACTTTCATTGCTTTTCAATAAAACAATTTACTTAGCCCTCTATCTGCAGACTTCATGTTCCATGAGGGCAGAGATCTCATCTATTTTGCTCTGTGTGTATCTTTGTGTTTGCTTAGTTAATTAGTTAATTCTTCCTCCTGGATAATTTACATATTAACTGAAGATCCTGGATAAACTAAGGCTGGAAGGAATTAGCTTCTGGAATTTCAGGTATCACATCAAAAAGAGAAGGGAAAGGCAAAGAAGACGCATCAGTATTATCTCCCCTCCCTTTTGCCCGTTGGCTTGCCCAAATTTCACCGGCCCCCACCATATCCAGGCCCAGGGACGTTAGGAGTTCCGAGTCATATAAACAGACATCTACTCAAATGTCTTCAGCCTTCCTGCTCCTTTGGTAAATCAAAATGAAATTAATATGCCCCCATTTGCACTCCCTTTCCCCCACCCCCCACCAAAACCTTACCACTTTCCAGATTTTGGAAGACTTTCCTGTCTTCCTCTGCATCCTGCTGATCTTCCTGCTGCCAGGACGCTTTTTGTCTGATGCTTGAAAGAAGGATCCGTTGATCCACCTGAAGTTGCAGTGAGAACTCTTCCCAGACATCTCTCAGCCTTTCATTCACTTCACTGAAGAGTATTTTCTCATGCCCTGCTGTTAGAAACTTCAAGATACTGGGTTTATTGCTGAACTCATGTATCCGCCCCTGGGCTTCCTGGAGGACAGCATGGAAACGGTCCAGGGCATTGATTATCTTATCAGGTAGGCTCCTCCCTCCTTCGATCTGGAGCATTTGCAGAGGCTGCAGCAGGCCATTGACACGTTGCCCTAGACGCTGGCACTGTTTCTGGCAGTATTTCATCTCGTTACACTGTTTGTAGATAATCTGGCCCAAGGAGATGATCTGCCCCAGTTTATCCATACCTAGAAGAAACTGATGGAACTTAAGTCCCAGGATCTCCTGCATATTTACTACTGGGCTAAAAGAACATCAAGGATGTCTGTGATTTAAATGGCTGAAGAGGTCTCCCCACTATTTTCATGTAAGGTAGAGACAGCCTGATGTCCACTGAAATCTATTCTGTCCTTCCACAGTAACAGAGTTAAAGCCAGGAAGTGTGGGCCCAGCTATATCTCCCAGCCTTTCTTGTGACTTGATGTGGCCATGTGACTAGTCCTCACCAATGTGGTATGAGTGGATATGATATATGCTACTTTGGGCTGAGGCAGGTTTGTCTCCTTTACGCACTGTCACCTGGATGCTAGGATGATGCAGCCCTAGGTGTGGTATAGCCCCAAGAAGGAAAGCAGAGTCCCAAGAAGGAAGAATCCTGGATCCCTGAATCATTGCTTGGAGGAGAGTGGCTCACAGGCCTGGAATGTCTGCCATGGGCTGTTAAGTGAGCAGGGAATAAATTTCTATTGCATTTGAGCCATTATATTTTGGGGCCGATTTGTTACATCAGTTGAGCCTGTCCTAACAAATGTATCCTGTCAAAGGATATGGATGGCAATAGGATGGTGGGTTGGAAAGCTCAAGCCCTGTCTAAAGCAGGCAAATGTTACTCAGCAAGTCACCAACTGATGCTCTTCAAGGATAAAGGGCCCAGTGGTGGAAGATCTCCCAGCTTTCAAAGAGCAGTCATAATCTGGATTTTTGTGTTCAATCTCCCAATTTAAAATCCTGCGGCTAAGTCAAAAAATGTTTTAAAACCTACGCAGTCCAACACTGTGTAGGTCAAATAAAACATGTTTGCCAACTGGATATTGCCCATGAAGCCCCAATTTGCAACCTTGCCCACAGTTGGCAAAGGATATTCAGGATAATAATAGAAGTTGGCTTCTGTCAATCTCAAATATACCTTTCTGTCTCTTTTCCCAATGCTCGAGCATCCCTGCCTCCCTAGTCCTCACCCCAAGCCCTCTCTACCCCATTTTTAGCAAGCTGCGAATTGGTTCCAGCCTCCTCATTGGCCTAAAATCAATAAGACCTCATGTTGCAAGTGCTGCCCCCCCAAGAGGTATTTGCACTAAAGATTCTAAGGTTTTCCAGGCTCAGAGAAATTGTGGTGGACATTTGTGTTTCCCCACACAGCATCCATTTCTCTACTTCCTATTACTGACCAGGTTTTCAGTAGCTATCTGCTCCTTCCCCATTCAGCAATGAGTTTGCAGGGAATGGTCCCACCCCTGGTTCCAGGGGTGAGACATCGTGTGTCTAAGCCAGGGGTTTTCCATCGAAGGTGACTTTGCCCCTCTTGGGACTTTTGGAAACGTCTGGAGACATTTCTGGTTGCCACAGATGGGGAACGGGTGCTACTGACATCTAGCGGGCAGAGGTCAGGGTGCTACAAGGCATAGGACAGCCCCCTCTCGCCCCCCCCACCCCCGCCAACAAAGAATTATCCAGCACAAAATGTCAACAGGGCAGGTTCAGAAACTTCAATCTAAGCCATCAGACAATTCCTAATAGCCTATCACAGTGATTAGTTCAAAACTGGGCACCTGGGCCAATTTGAGCAGAGAAGACTATTTGCTGGGGAGCTTCCCTAAGACAGCCTGGGAAGCCAGCTTCTAACTCTTAACCTCTCTTTCTCTTCTCTGAATATGACAGAGAAAGCATGAAGCCCGGATCCTAAAGCCTTGGAACGAAGCTAACCTATGCATGGCAGGATGGAAAGAAAAGAAAAATCTGAGTCTTTGATGACAACATTGAGCCACTGGTTTGAACTGACCCTGAAGTCTACCTCATTCCTCAATTACAGGTTTCACGAACCAATAACCTTGCTTATTGTTTAAGCCAGTTTGAATCATGTTTGTTATACTTGCAACTCAAGGCAACTGGGTTCAGGAATGAATGATCATAACAACGATGATCACAAATCTCCCTATTGACCTAACACATGCTAACTGCTTTGGAATCACGAGCTCACTGTGGTTTTCGTCGTGTTATAGATAAAGATACTGAAATTCAGGGAGATTGCATTTAAATAAGTACAAGGCCATGGAAACAGTTTCCAATGTACTTTTAAACAAAGTTAATCTCAACAGCTCAATGAAACAGGTTGGACACACATTATCACCATTTTACAGATCAGATAGCCATTTGGAGAAGATAATTGGCCTGGAACCCAAATCTGGCTTTAAAATATGAGTAAGAAACTAGCAAAAGTGAACTGAGATAAGCAATCAATTGATAGACTTTCATTTTTGTTGCCTTAGAGTTGCATTGACCTGGCAAGGGAAATAGGTATTAAGGAATGACTAAAAAGACTCAATGGATCTCAGGGTATCCAGCTATTCCCAGTTGCTAAGCAGATGACTTCAAGGCCATTTCTTGGGACTGGGAGGGCAATGGGCTTTACATCTTTCTCTGGTCCTCCGGAGACAGAAATACATGTGAAAGCGTTGCTCAGGGAATCTTGTGGATTTCAGCCGCATAGCTCCAAGCTCCACTTATCTTATTAGTAGCCTCATCAAAAAGCCATATCTCCGCAATAACCAGTCAGAAAAGATAATGGGAAAAATATTTCATTAAATGGCAATTTAAAACAATAAATTTTATAGGAAAAGTGATGGGATGGTATGAAGGAAATCACACAAATCAAAGCTTGAAGAAATGGAGAGAATTGTTACATTTCTGGTTGGTAAGACTAAAAATGACAAATCTGCCAATCCTTCCCAAATGTAAACCCAATTTAACGCGGTTTCAATAAGATTCCCAATGGTATATTTTGGTATTGAAACCAAATGATCATAAAGTTCATTTGAAAGAGAAAATTAGTAGCCATAACCATGATTTAAAAAAACAGGTAAATAAAGGGACTTACCTATAAGATATTAAAATATTAAAAATTGAATTAACCAAAATCGTTTAGGGCTTATTAAGCATATGATAAAGATATTGAAAGGCTCAAAGGGACTATAACTACATATATACTTTGACCCAACACTGTGAATTTCTAGGAATTTATGCTGTAGAAAAGCTTGTATGTATATAGATAGACGGATACTAAGCTGTTCATTGCCGTGCTGTTTCTAATATGTAAGAACTACTAACAACTCTAATAAGAATGTGTTCATATGTTTTAAAAGTGAAAAATCTTAAAATGGTAGTAACAATATAAACCCAAAAAGAACTCCGGTGCCATTTCCCTCTCCCCTACAATAAAAAATGGTATGAGGCACTCCTTTTCTGAAGCTACATTTCACGTCAGGCTATTCTCCCTGTGCCTAAAATGGATCCCCGAGCTGGGTGGCATAGTGGTTAAGTCCGCGCTCCGCTTCGGCAGCCAGGGATTCGCAATTTCGGATCCCGGGCGTGGACATAGCGCTGCTGGTCAAGCCACGCTGTGGCGGCATCCCACACAAAGTAGAGGATTGGCACAGATGTTAGCTCAGGACCAATCTTCCTCAGAAACACACAAAAAGAACTGGAATTATCCATGTTGGTAATTTCCCCACTGACAACCGGGAGTTCGCCTGTCTAGGGCTGTTGGTACAATTTTTCTGAGCCAGGTTCCCGAGGCCGCTCCCTGATCTCCACCTAGATCCCCACCCCTGCTCCGCTTCTTCCTTAGCAGGAAGCAGAGAGACCTGAGTAACTTCACCATCAGAGCGGAGGAAACGAAACCAACTGGGTCCTGAGTTCCAGAAAAGCGGACTATAAGTCACCCTCATCCCTACCCCGGGTTCTCCCATCACTGCCCGGGAATCCGGCTGCAGCCCCTCTGCGCCGCCCCTCCTCCCCCCCACCCCGCCTCTGGGGCTCGAGCGCGCCCCGGGACGCCCCGCAGACTCACCCTCGTCCCTCCCGAAGGCGTCCAATCTGTTCCAGGAAGACACAGGCTTCTCCGAACGCTGCCTGCTGCCTGCTGCCCAGGGGAGAAGTCTGCAGACGCGAGGCTGGGGGGTTGCGAGTCCAGAGCCTCCTTCCCTCGAGTACCCGGCGCTCTGTGCTCTTGACGGCAGCGCGGGATTTCATACGGGCGGCGCCAGCTGTGGCGGGGCGGTCCTGCTTCCTTCCGAAGTGAAACTCGAGACGGCACGTTGTGCCTAAGTCCAGCCCCTACACGGGTCCCTCCAATCAGCCTTTGAACGGCTGTCAGTCTTGCACCCTCCAAAGGCCACTGCCCCTGGGCTGGGACATGGGCAGGGAAGTCTAACGCGTTTCCTTGGAGCTTTGCACGTGGTTCTTGCTGCCAATCACCAGGCTCACGACGCCTGGCTCCCTAGAACCCTTTTCCAGGCAGTTCATAGGGAAGCCTCCTTCCTTCCTCCTGGTGTTCTCCTCCTGTCCTTTAGACACTCTTCCTACCCTCCCAAATTCACTCTGTTATAGAGTACTCATGGGTGCCAGGCTCTCTGCTTGGGGCTGGGGATTCAGAAAGGAATAAGGTCCCAGGGAACTATTGTAACCAGGACACAATATGAGAAGGATTGGATGGGCAAAAAACTGTGGGAGCCAGATAGAAGGTTCTTGTGTCTGCTTCTCTGTGTTTGAGAAGGGGGTTGGGATGTGGTGGGGACACACACCTAAGTGGGAAAAAGAGCACTTCCTCCTCTAAGGTCATTGCAGAGCTTTCTGTTACAGTGTGAGATGTGTTTTATTAAAGTTAGCTGTGCCCCCAGCTGGAAAGTCTAAGTGATGTCATTCATTTTCTCATCAGGCTATTTTACTCTGAAAGGACAGACTTGGATTGTACAAAAAGATGTTATGGATTGGGAAGGCAGGGGTTGAGGATGTCTGGGGTGTTTGTTTATTCACTTTTTTGCCCCTGCTATTGTTCCCCATCTATCGCATCATTAGTTTTCTTCTTATCTTAGGTCAGCTTCTCTAGAAGCAGAGCCTGAGAGAGAGATTCAGGTACATGTGATTTATTGAAGGAAGGCTCTCAGGACAGAGGGTAGGATAGGGCAGGGGGGAGAAAAAACACTAAGCAAGGATGTGGTCTCAGTGGATTCTACCTTCAGCCAGATTCCTTGGGGAGGTCTGGAGCACAACGCTCTGGAGCAAGAGGCAGCTTCCATTCTGCCCAGGATAGGTCACATGTGAGATCACAATAAATCTTAACAATTTCAAGAAGCTTGAAATCATACCAAGTACCTTTTCTGACCATAATGGAATGAAACTAGAAATCAGCCGAAGGAAAAATTAACAAACACATAGAAATTAAACAGCACTTAAACAACCATTGTGTCAAAGAAGAAATCAAAAGAAAATTAGAAAACACCTCAAGACAAATGAAAATGAAACACAACATACCACAACCTATGGGATGCAGCAAAAGCAGTACTAAGAGAGTAGTTCATAGTGATAAATATCTACGTTAAAAAAGAAGAAAAATCTTAAATAAACAACCTAACTTTACACTTTAAGGGGCTAGAGAAAGAAGAACAAAATTAAGCCCACAGTCAGAAGGAAGGAAATAACAAATATTAGAGCAGAAATAAATGAACTAGAAAATAGAAAAAAACCAATGAAACTGAGTTTTTTTAAAAGAAAAGATAAACAAAATCAACAAACCCTTAGCTAGACCAAGAAAAAAGAGAGAGATTAAAATAAATAAAATCATAAGTGAAAGACATTACAATTCATGTCACAGAAATAAAAAGAATCATAAGAGACTATGATGAACAATTGTATGCCAACAAACTGGATAACCTAGAAGAAATGGATAAATTCCTAGAAACATACAACCTACCAAGACTAAATCATGAGGAAACAGAAAGTCTGAACAGGGGGCCGGCCCCGTGGCCAAGTGATTAAGTTCGTGAGCTCTGCTTCGGTGGCCCAGAGTTTCACCAGTTCAAATCCTGGGCGCGGACATGGCATCGCTCATCAAGCCATGCTGAGGTGGCATCCCACATGCCACAACTAGAAAGACCCACAACTAAAACTACACACCTATGTACCAGGCAGCTTTGGGAGAAAAAGGAAAAATAAAATCTCTCTCTAAAAAAAAAAGAAAGTCTGAACAGATCTATAACTAGTATGAAGACTGAATCAGTAATTAAAAAACATCCCAACAACAAAAGCCCAGGGCCGGATGGCTTTACTGGCAAAGTCTATGGAACCCTTTAAAAATAATTAACACCAATCCTTCTCAAACTTTTGAAAAAAACTGAAGAAGAGAGAATACTTATAAACTCATTTACGAGGCCAGCATTACCCTGATACCAAAGCCTGACAAAGATACCACAAGAAAAGAAAACTACAGGCCAATATCCCTGATGAATATAGGTGCAAAAATCCTTAACAAAATACTAGCAAACCAAATCCAACAGCACATTAAAAGGATCACACACCATGACCAAGTGGGATTTATTCCTGGGATGCATGAATGGTTCAACATATGAAAATCAATTAATATGACACACCACATTAACAGAATAAAGGATAAAAACACATGATCATTTCAATAGATGCAGAAAAAGTGTTCCACAAAATTCAACACTCTTTCATAACAAAAGCTCTCAACAAACTAGGAATAGAAAGGAATTCTCTCAACATAATAAAGACCATATATGACAAACCCACAGCTAACATCATACTCAACAGTGAAAAATTGAAAGCTTTTCCTCCAAGATCAGAATAAAGCAAGAATGGCTACTTTAACCACTTCTATTCAACACAGTACTGGAAGTCCTAGCCAGAGCAATTAGGCAGGAAAAGGAAATGAAAACATCCAAATGGGAAAAGAGGAAGTAAAGTTGTCCCTGTTTGCAGATAATATGATCTTATACATAGAAAACACTAAAGACTCCATAAAAACTCTATTAGAACTAATAAGCAAATTCAGTGAAGTTGCAGTTTACAAAATCAACATACAAAATCAGTTGTGTTTCTATATACTAATGACAAACTATTTGGAAAGGAAATTACGAAAACAATCCCGTTTACAATAGCACCAAAAAGAATAAAATACCTAGGAATAAACTAACTAAGGGAGTGAAAGATGTACACTGAAAACTACAAAATATTGATGAAGGAAATTAAAGACACAAACAAACGGAAAGACATCCTGTGTTCACGGATTGGAAGACTTAGTATTGTTAAAATGTCTATACTCCTCAAAGTAATCTATAGGTTCAATGCGATACCTATCAAAACCCAAATGTCATTTTTTACATAAACAGAAAAACAATTCTAAAATTAATACGGAACCACAAAAGACCACAAATAGCCAAATCATTCTTGAGAAAGAACAAAACTGGAGGTATCACACTTTCCCATTTCAAAATATATTACAAAGCTATAGGAATCAAAGCATAAATGCCAACATACGGACGAATGGAACAGAATAGAGAGCCCAGAAATAAATCCACACATGTACACTGATCTTTCTTTCTTACTTTCTTTCTTTTTTGAGGAAGATCAGCCTTGAGCTAACTACTGCCAATCCTCCACTTTTTGCTGAGGAAGACTGGCCCTGAGCTAACATTCATGCCCATCTTCCTCTAGTTTATACGTGGGACGCCTACCACAGCATGGCTTTTGCCTAGCGGTGCCATGTCCATACCCAGGATCCAAACCGGTGAACCCCAGGCCGCCGAGAAGCAGAATGTGCGAACTTAACCACTGTTCCACCGGGCCGGCCCCGGTCAACTGATCTTTGAGAAGGGTGCCAAGCATACACAATGGGGAAAGGATGGTCTCTTCAACAAATGGTGTTGGGAAAACTGGATATTCACATGCAAAAGAATTAAATTGGATCCTTATCTTACATCACACACACAAATCAACTCGAAATGGATAAAACACTTAAGCATGAGACCTGAAACTATAAAACTTCTAAAAGAAGACATAGAGGAAAAGCTTTGTGACGCTGGTCCTGGCAATAATTTCATGGATATGGCACCAAGAGCACAGGTAACGGAAACAAACAAGTAGGGTTATATCAAACTAAGAAGATTCTGCACAGAAAAAGAAACAATCAACAGAGTGAAAAGGCAATCTATAGAATGGGAGAAATTATTTTCAAATCATATATTTGATAAGGGGTTAATCTCCAAAATATATAAGGAACTCCTACAAATAAACAGTAAAAAAACCCTAATAACTTGAGGAAAAAAATGGGCTCAAGACCTGAATAGACATTTATCCAAAAAAGACATACAAATGGCCAACAGGTATATGAAAAAAATGCTCAACATTACTAATCATCATGGAAATGAAAATCAAAACCACAATGAGATGTCATCTCACACCTGTCAGGATGGCTATTATCAAAAAAACAAAAGACAACGAATGTTGGTGAAGATATGGGGAAAGTGTTACCCTTGCACACATTGGTGGAAAAGCAAAATGGTGCAGTCACTATGGAAAACAGTATGGAGGTTTCTCAAAAAATTAAGAGTAGAACTACCATATAATGCAGCAATCCTACTTCTGGATATTTTTCCAAAAGAATTGAAATCAGGATCTCAAAGAGATAACACTCCTATGTTCATTGCAGTAATATTCACAATAGCCAAGATGTGAAAACAACCTAAATGTCCATTGACAGATGAAAGGATAAAGAATATGTGGTATATACATACAATGGAATATTGTTCAGCCTTACAAAAGAAGGATATTCTGCAATATGCAACAACATGGATGAATCCTGAGGACATTATGCTAAATGAAATAAGCCAGTCACAGAAAGACAAATACTGCATGACTCCACTTATATGAGGTATCTAAAACAGTCAAATCCATAGAACCAAAAAGTGGAATGGTAGTTGTCAGGTGCTGAGGGAGAAGAGAAAGTAAGGAGTTACTAACCAATGGGCATAAAGTTTCAGTCAAGCAAGATGAACAAACTCTAATCTGCTGTACTACACTGTACCTATAGTCAACAATAACACATTGCACATTTAAAAACTTGTCAAGAGGGCAGATCTCATGTTAACTGTTCTTTCCAAAATAAAAAGAACTATAAGAAAATACTATGAACAATTGCATGTCAACCAATTAGATAACCTAGATGAGATAGACAAATTTCTAGACACGCACAAATTACCTAACTGAATCAAGAAGAAATAGAAAACTTGAACAGATGTATAAGTCAAGAAACTGAATCAGTAACCAAAACCCTCCCAACAAAGAGAAGCTCAGGCCAGATGGCTTCACGGGTGAATGCTACCACACATTTAGAAATGAATTAACACCAATCTTTCTCAAACTCTTCCAAAAATAGAAAAGGAGAGAACACTTCCTAACCCATTTTGAGGCCAGCATTACCCTGATACCAAAGCCAGACAAAGACACAAGAAAGAAAACTACAAACCAACATCACTGAACGTAGATGCAAAAATCCTCAACAAAATGCTAGAAAATGGAATCTTAGAGCATATTAAAGGATTATACACCACGATCAAATGGGGTTTATCCTAGGGATGCAGGAGTGGTTCAACATGTGAAATCAATGTAATATACTACGTTCTTAGAACACAGGAAAAAACCCCACATGATTATCTCCATTAATGCAGGAAAAAACATTTGATGAAATTCAACACGCTTTCATGATGAAAACACTCGGCAAACCAGGAATAGAAGAGAATTTTCTCAACATGATAAAGAAGATTTATAAAAAACTCACAGCTAACATCATACCTAACGGTGAAAGACCAAAAGCTTTCCTTCTAAGATCAAGAACAAGACAAGGATGCTCAATTTCACCACTGCTGTCCAACATTCTACTGGAAGTTCTGGCCAGAGCAGTTAGTCAAGAAAAAAAATTAAGGAATCCAAATTGGATAAGGAGAAGCAAAACTATCTCTGTTCACAGATGACATAATCTTGTATACAGAAAACTCAAAGAATCTATAAAAAAATTTCGCTGGAGCTAATGAATTCAGCAAAGTTGCAGGATACAAGACTCACATACAAAAATCAGTTGTGTTTCTATGCATCAGTAATAAAAAATTCAAAAAGGAAGTTAAGAAAACAATTCCATTTACAATGCCATCTGAAAGGATAAAATATTTAGGAATAAATGTAACCAAGTGGGTGAAAAGGCCGGTACACTGAAAACTACAAAACATTGCTGAAGGAAATCAAAGAGCTGTGGGAATAAACACCTGGACCTCAACCTCTTCCATCCTGCCAGTCTCTTGCCAGTGCCTGCATTTGCAGAACAACTGGCAGCCAAAAAACAAAAGAACACACTGATGCAGTTCACACAGATCAGCCCCTCAGGGTACCGAGAGGGATGGGGAAAGACAGTGAATCTGGAGAGCAAATGGAAGATATCTAGCACAGCTCATAAATTCCAATGTGTGACGTCTTTGTGGGTGGATTTCTGTTGCGTTTTGTTTCTATCAGCTTTACTCATGGTGCCTTCTTTCCTTGTGTGTTTTCTTTTGTTTGTATTGTGAGCTTACAGTCCTTGGAATTTATCTGTGGGAATTTTTTGAGGCCTGGATTGAAGTCGTGTTTCTCCCCAGAAGTTTTTAAGTGCTTCTTCTGAGAGCGCTGTGGCTCCACCCGTCACGGCTAGTTTACACTAAATTTTTGGTTTAAGGTGTTTCAGACCATCCAGTTTGCATGAATTCAAGCTTCAGACCTCCATGAGGGCTATGTTTGTGGATCTCTATTCTCAAAAGAGCCTTTCTCCACTCCATGCAGGCAATTTTACTTGTGGTGCCTTGGGAAGGTGGGCTTATTTCTGGTTCACTCTTACATTGAGAATATAGCCCTTTGGGGTCTGTAGGAGACACATCTGGTAAGTCTTGTCATATCCCTTCTGTCCACCTCTGGTCTTATCTTCAGTTGTGTTGGGAGGTTCTGTGTGAACCCTGTCTCAGCTTTGATTTCAGCCACAGTTCTGGTGGATAGTTCCCGGCAAGCTCACACTCAACTGGTACTGACTGCAACCCCCTGGAAGTGCACACAGCCATCTTTCTGCTTTTGCTCCAGGACCTTCGTCAAAGCCAATGAATCTGTCTGGCTTCCATGCCAGGACAACCCACATCTGAGAAGGGAGTCGACACTCTTGAAGACAACTCTCAACCAAGAGGAGAGGAAGCTGGTGGATAAGCGTCCAGCCTCTTGTCCTTTAAGTGGACAATTTCAGCCAGTATTCTGTTTCTCAAGACGCCCCTGCAGAATCCATAGGAGAACTTTACATATTCATCCTTATATGGCTCCCCACTTTCCCTTCCTAACCCTTCGCAATCTCTCACTCCTTATTTATGCAATTGCCTCCCAAATAAACTACCTGCATCCATTTTCTCATTCCAGGTTTTGCTTTTTAGGGAACCTAAATGAAGACAGGATCTCACCTTTATGCTTTTGTCAAAAAAAATTTGTTCTTCTTTTTCTTGTCATTTCTTCTTTTTCTCTGCTACAAGCTTATAAGCTGGATGGAGGAAAGATGAGAGTTCTGGTATTTTCCAAATTTCACATTCATCCTGTAGCATTCATCCTGTAGCATCTTTATTTTTTTTTTTTTTATTTTTTTTAAAGATTTTATTTTTTCCTTTTTCTCCCCAAAGCCCTCCGGTACATAGTTGTATATTCTTCGTTGTGGGTCCTTCTAGTTGTGGCATGTGGGACGCTGCCTCAGCGTGGTTTGATGAACAGCACCATGTCCGCGCCCAGGATTCGAACCAACGAAACACTGGGCCGCCTGCAGTGGAGCGTGTGAACTTAACCACTCGGCCACGGAGCCAGCCCCCATCCTGTAGCATCTTTAATAGATGAAATTTATTCATTGTGCTGTATCATCTAACCGTAAAGAATGCTCCCGTCAAATTTTTGCAGGTATCATAACTTTATAGAAATTTATATCTGGAGAGTTCATATGCATAGTTCTATAGATGAGACAAAGTAGCAAATCAAGAGAACAGACAAGGTGAAATAGTGCTGGAGTTTTACAGTCATAGACATCTGATTCCAAAAGTCACTATGACGGCAGTCATAAGGGGGCAGGGCCTCATGCTGTCACCAGAGGGCAGCAGAGGCCAGGGAATAGGTGGATAAGTGAGGGCCAAACAGTGGAACTTGCCAGAGTTCTGATAGGGGCAAGAATAACATTTATGGGGGCCTGTTACAAGTTGGGCATTGTGCTGGGCACAATAAGAAATCATACAAAGCTCAAAGGCAGAGACTGGGAGGCCAGAGCCAATGGAGGAGTGGAATGGAGCTGAGTTAAGAGGGCAGTTCTCCAGGTCAGCCAGGAAATGCCCAAAGACAGCATGTCTAGAAGGACAAGCACAATGGCAGAAATAAATACCATCGCTATGGGTCTGCTAAGGGCAGCTGGGGTGCTGCTAGAGAGTCAGGTGAGGTAAATTGCTAGGATCACTGAGAGTCAACCTGCATATTTACTTTACACTCATCAGAAGTTAATTGGCCCTTCGCCTGAGCAAACAAATTTTGATGATTTTTGTGTCTTCTTCCACTACAGAAATAAACATAATCATGTGCCATAAGTTCCAGGCTTTCCCATTGTGCTAGATATGTTGGCATTTTGACAATGTCCGTGCTTGCTTTAGCATCTAATCTTTGACTCTTACACTTAATCATAAAATTCTCTGATTCAGCCAAATGGCCTCTGAGTAAGGACTGTGCCATGAGTGTCAACTGGTTTGAGGTTAAGGGCCTCGTGGCACTTCCTATATTCTTCTCTTCTGTACAATGGGACTCACTCTCTCTCTTCCAAAGCCCTTGTGGAAATTCCTAACCCTCTGGAAAGTTACAGGGGACACAGCAAGGAGCTCTGGGGGAAATTGTCCAGTGTTCACTGAGTGGACCTTTCCGTCAGTAGGTTGACTTGGTTTTGTGGAGTTTTTTCCTACTATTTTTCCCCTAAATATTCTCATTACCATGCTACAAACTCAGATTTTGGTGTTTCCTACTAGTTGTGTTTCAATCTTTTTAAAGAAGTTTTTTTTTTTTTTAATTAATTTTTTGCTCCAGCTTGCTCATCTTAGACTTTTCTCTGGTGAACTTATTTACAAGTAGTTGATCTCTTCCTTTGCTCCTCCTTTTTGTTTCTTCCTTCCCCTGGGGTGTGATGCTCCGTGGTCTGATTTCCACTACTGTCTAGGAAATGGAGGATGTGATTCCTGCTGCTTGGGTGGGCCCGATTCCAGTGATTCCAGGAGACTGAGGGATGGGGGTCTCAGACAGGTCGCATTTATCTTCAGGCTGGGAGCTGCAGGAATAAAGCAACCGCACGGCTGCTAGAGCAGGGAGAGGCAGCAGCGGTGGGGGCTCCCTCCATGATGCCAGAGTCTCACCAACATTAGCTCGCTTCTGCTTCCGCGCCTGCGTTTGCTCCCGCTTCCGCTTCCGCTTCTGCATCCTCAGGCAGGCGAATCCAGAGCTCACGTTTGCCGGACCTAATGAATTAGACTTTTGAGTGTGAGGACCTGGATCTGTATTTTGACAGGTTTCTCTGGTAATTTTGAGGTGGTGACTGAGAAGACATCCTGAGAGACTTTCACCTAGGCTAAGCCGGCCTGAAATTGTTAGTTTCCACTCCGGGCATTTGTTGCTGGAGTCTTCCCCTTTTGTTTTAGGAAAATCAACTGGAATCTCAGTTGAGATGGGATAAATTCCAGAAGAAATGCCTTCCCAGTGGTGTACAAAGGCGGTTGGTGGGAGTGACACCCTCCCCCCCCCACCCCCGACCCCACTAGGTGCAAGCAGTGAGGGGAGATGCTGCCTGCAAAGAATTTTAAAACAGTAATAAAACCGAGTAAGAGGATGAGAGTTGGTCAGCTTTTTATCATCACCACGCCGCAGCCAAGCTACACAACCTGGCCAGTGATAAACACCCCTCTCTGCTGGACCGACCACCTCCCATCCCCCACCCTGCAGCCCCTCCCCAGCCATGATGACGTCTGGTGAGTCACCATCAACAAGTAGCAACTAATCTTTGTTGGTTTCTTTTTCAATGTTTTTATTTTTCAAAATATACAATTTATTTACACCTTTATTTCAAAACTGTAGTTTTTATATTTATTCCAAAATCTTTAAATAACTCCACAGTAAACAGTACAAATCACAGGATCGGTCAAACTGCTTCTCTTTAGCCTTTGCACACAGCGAGTTTTTAAAAAGTTTCAAGTAGTAGTGGTTTGTGGGTAAGAAGGGAACAAAAACAGGACAAAATTTTTTACATAAGCTCGACACGTAGAATTAGAAAGGACAATCTGAGCAGCTACTTGGTCTGGGGCCAGACTAAGGGCATTTATATAGTTTATAAATAAGACCCTCTTATGAACAGTGAGGGTTTTGGTTACGAGGAAGAAAGGGCTGGAACCTCATCTGCCAGGGGGAGCAGGGAAGCAAAGAACGAGGAGATAAGGCACCGCATGAAGGCTCCTTCTTGGCTTAAGGAGGCTGGAAGGGTCTTCAGTGAGGGAGCAGGGGCCCACCTATGCCAGGTGGAGGTCAAGAATGGCCAGGGATGGAGAGGGGCTCCCACTCATGAAGAGGCCTCCAAAGCCTTGGGGAAAAGCTTTGTGGTTCTGGAGGCAGGGGAGAGATGGCTAGAGCAGCTGGTGTTTCCTAAAGAAAGAGGCCTGGGCTCCTGCCAGCCTTGAGGTGATGCCAGCTACCCTGCACTCAACTGCACAGGCAGGTGAGGGCTGGGCGTGTGGGTGCTGGATGTGTTGTAGCCTGAGGCACTTGGTGGTACATCTGGCATTTGTGATTGGCAATGGTCAAAGGCTCTGCTGTGGGATTTAGGGGTGGCCTGTGGGAGGCATCATGCTGTCCCTTCTTGTGAGAGCCCTTCATCCACCTCACTGTTCTCCATTCATTAGGAGAATAGCCGGAGCTACCCAATCCTCCCCAGGAACATGGGGAAGATGAGGGCCACAGGCCTTGCAGACCCCACTCTTCGCTGTGGACATCAGCAGCTCCACTGTAGGGGGTGGCTCCTAGGCATCCCAAGGTGCTAAGACACTGGTGGGACACAGGCCTGGCTCCAGGGGTCAGTTTCCTTCATTCCCCTTGGGAAATTCCCCATTGGCCAGGTCCTAAAGCAGTCCTGTGGGCTAAGGCTCTGCGCAGGGATGCTGGTGGAGAGGCCGGGATGCTCCAGGAAAGAGCTAGTCCCTGAGGGCCATTTGGCCACCAAGTGGATGTGACCCTCCTGTGGTGGGTCAGGAGGGCAGTCTCAGGGTCAGTCTCAGCCTTCAGGGTCTCCCTAGCACCCCCCACCAAGCCCGAGGGCCGGACAAAGCCCATCTTGCCTGGCCAAGCAAACCTTCTTTGCAGGGTCTAGATGGGGGTGGGGGTGGGGCAGGGGCCACAGCGGGGCTGGGAGTTGTCACTGCATCTTCGAGTGGGGTTCTTCCGGCATAAGGGTGTGGAAAAAGTAATCCCAAAATTTAGAGCTGATGCCAAATCCTAGAGAGGGAGACAAATGGGGAGAAGATGAGGCACTGTTGAAGGAGTGGGGGAAATTTGCTCAGGAAGGGAGTCTGGGTGGGGGACCGGAGCATGTGGGGAAGGTTTCAACATCTGTCCCTGCTGGCCTTCCCAACCCTCAGGGCCATCTTGGTAGAAGTCAAGAGCAGGGTACCTGTGCTTCTAGTCTTCCAAGAATGCCATTGGAATAAACCCAAATTCCTGGGAGATCCTGGCCCCTGCCTGCCTCTTCCTCCCTCTCTCTTGCACTTCAGACTCTTCCTCCACTGTGAAGCTGTCAAGTTCATTCCCACTTCAAGGCTTTGCACCTGTTGCTCCTGGGATGCTCTTTCCCCAGACATTGGCTGCTGGCTTCTTTCAATTTAGGTCTCAGCTCTAATGACATCTCTGCAGCACACTTTCCTGGACCACTTTATCTAGCACTCTGCCGTCCAACATGGTAGCCACTAGCCCAAGTGATTACTGAGCACTGGGAATGTGGCTAGAGCTATGGAGGGGCTAAATTCCTAATTTCATTTAATTAACTTAAATTTCAGTTAAAAAACATACTTGATTCAGTTCCTGGAAAAACTTTAAGCACACTTGGAGCAACTCACATATGTGAATCTCCTTTTTTTGGCTGTAAATTTTATAAGTTCTAAATACAGATCAAGTATTTCCCAATGAAAATCTGACTTGAATTGAGATGTGCTGTAAGTGGAAAATATACACCAGATGTTGAAGACTTAGTACAGGGAAAAGAATGTAAAATACCTCATTAAAGAGTTTTTATATTGATTACATGTTGAAATGATAATATTTTGGTTATATTTGGCTTAATAAACTATATTATTAAAATTAATTTCATCTATTTATTTTTACCTGTAAGTGGGGCTACTAGAAAATTTAAAATTACATCTGTGATTCGTATTATTTTATTAGACAGTGCTGGGCCCCTCTCCCCACTGAAATGGTTCCTCTAACATCATCTTGCTTTATTTTCTTTGTAGCACATATCACTGACTGAAATGGTATTTGCTATTTATGGATTTCCTTGTTTGTCGTCTCTGCACAGCCCCCGACACCAGTGAGTAGCATGGGAGGCTCAGGCTTGCCTTGCTGTCTATGTATCCCCAGTACCCAGAACTCTGCCTGGCCCTCACTAGGGGCTCAATAGTAGCTTCAAATAAATAAACGAACAAATGAGGGAGGCTGGGAGGAGCTGGCGGTCCTCACCTGACTTCTGATGTGCAAAGTGATGCTTCACATGGTGGGCCTTCATCTTGTACAGGTAGGAGCCCTTGTGCGGTGAGCCGAAGTGCAAGTAGTAATGGGTCATGTCATAGAGGACATAGCCCAGGAGGCCCCCAGCAAACACAGTGCCCCCCACCGCCTCAGGCAGGAGGAGCCGCAAGACCATGTAGAAGAAGGCAATCATCAGAGAAGCTGGTACAGGGGGGAAGACCAGGCGGGACTCATCGAACGGTGCCTGCAGATGGAGAGGCTCACGTGTCAGAACACAGCCCAGGGCCCCTGGTCCCACCTGTAGTCACAGCATGCCAAGCCAGAAACGCTCCCCACAGAGGCCGGGGTGGAGCAACCCAGACATTGCAGTGAGGGGGCAGCAACCTGTCCTGGGTAGGCTTGGCACTTTCAGTGGCTTTGGGGAGGGCAAGCCACCATACTTGAAAGCCCTAGAAAGACTATCCTGCTCTCAGTTTCCAAGCCAGGATGGAATCTGGGAAAACTGTCCAAGAACATGGGGATGGATGTGTTGTGGGCAGGATGCTCACGGTTCCGAGTTCTGCTTTATGTACAAGAGGCCACTTTGGCTCTGGAACTTGTTAGGTGATAGAGGGGAGCTCCCCTGCCAGATACCATGTGGGGTACCTAGACTGAGGCCTGATGTTGTCCGGGAGGGCAACACATCAGTAAGCTGAGGTTAATGCAGACGCAAATGGTGGGACGATACTGGAAGTGTTAACAGATACATTCTCCCCAGACCCACGTGCTAATGGGAGTCATTCTTCCTTCCAAGGGGGTGTTGTCACAGCGAACCAGAAAACAAAAGAGCCAAGCCTTTGGCCCTGGAGCTTCAAAAGCCAAGGACCTGCCATAGAGGTAAGATTTTAGAGACTGCTTGGTGAGTATTCTGAGAAGAGAGAGACCCTTTAAAGTCTGGAAGAGAAGAGAGAGAGAAAGCAGGTGATAGTCACAGAGCGATACGCTGGTGTGGGCTTCCCTCCTCTCAGACCTGGAGCACCTGGACCCATGGTGTGCCGGGAAACTGGCTCTTGGAAAAAGAAGACAGGAAGGGAGCGGGGAGGGATGCCCTGGGTCAGGCTAAGAACAGCCTGTGCAGGGACAGCGAAGCAGCCAGGGGATACAGCTTCCTCTGGGCAGACCTGGCTTCCAGTCCCAGCCGCTGGAACTGTCGTGCTGTCCTTAAAGAGCCCGGGTGGGTGGGTAGTTGAGAGCACAGACTCCGGAGACCACAGAACAGGGCACAACATCCTGGCTGTGCCAGCTGTGACCTTGGGCGAGTTCCTTAATTTTTCCGAGCCTGTTTGCAGCTCCACAGAATGGGGAGAGCTGCAGCACCATCTGCAGAGGAAGCTCCGTAAGGACCGGGTTCCTGACTGTTTTGTTCAGTGGTGTCTGGAACCGGACCTGGCACATAGGGCGCACTCAGTGAACATTTGTTGAATGAATGGAGGAGTTGTGAGGATTAAAGATGGCACGTGGAATGTACCTGCAGAGTGCCTGGTATTAACATGATGGCATACAGACACACAAGCTCACTCTGTCCATGCCCGGTTCAGACTAGGACCCAGTCCCCGCTCTGAGCAATATCAAATACCCTTGATTTCCCCTCAGTCCCAACCTGACTCCCACAAAGATGGGCAGCAAGGCCCTGGGTGGGAGCCCACCCTGCTCACCTTGTGGTGCTGGCCGTGCAAGATGAAGTGCAGCGTGATGAGGTAATAACTGTTGCTGGGGGGCTTCATGTGGAACAGGAAGCGGTGGAGGACGTACTCCACTAGGCTCCAGAGGAACAGGCCCAGCACGAAGAGGCCCGGGAACACGGACTCGGGCATGGCTACTGAGTACTCTGCAGGAGGGCAGGGGAGAGGCAGGGTCAGGGGGGATGGCCTGGGGTGCAACAATGCCTGCTGGCTCCAGACATCTCACCGCACCGGTCACTGTGGGAGCTGCTGCCCTCTGTCCAGCAGCTATGGGGCCAGGCCACGCTGTTGCGGCCCTTGAGTCAAAAAGGCAAGGAGGCTGTGAGGATCTGTGTTGGGCTTGGAGCGGTCCTCAGACAAAGGGGCCACTGGCCAGAGGTCTGAGCTCTTCCTGAGAGGGACTGTAAGAGGAGTACTGTGGCCGGTGTTGGACCTCTGCTTGGTGCTATGGTCTAAATGTGTCTCCCCAAATTCATACATTGAAACCTAACTCCCAAGGCGATGGGAGTGATTAGGTCATGAGGTGACTAGATCAGCACCCTTTTTATAAAAGGGGCCCGAGAGAGCTCCTTTCCCCTTTCTGCTACATGAGGACACAACAGGGAGTCTGACCGGGAAGAGAGCCCTCACCCAACCATGCTAGTGCCCTGATCTTGGACTTCTGGCCTCCAGAACCGTGAGAAATAAATTCCTGCTGTTTATAAGCACCCAGTCTGTAGTGTTTTTTTATAGCAGCCTGAACGGACTAGGACACGGGTGAAGGGTGACCTTGCCTCATTGGCGTGGGGGAGTGGGAGAGGTGATCCCAACGATACCAGTAAAGCTGGGAGATTATGGATGGGGGCAGGGGAGACAGGAACCCCCAAGTAGAGAAATCTCAATGGGCAAGACTTGAGATCATAGACTATGAGGATGATGTGGAAAAATGGAAGATGATTAGTCTGGAGACCAGAAGACCAGAGAGATTAATTAGACCACGTGTGAGGTTCCCAACACCCAACTCTCGGATGACAGCCTGCAGTCCTTGAGGTTCTTGTTTCTTTTCTCCACTTCATTCATCTTTGCCTTCACGGGACTTCAGCTCTTGTCACTGTTTACTCCATGTCTGTCCTCACCCTCTTAGCTTGACTTCTCTTTTCCATAAGCCATTGCTTTGGCCACGCTTTCTCGTTCTTTTTAAAAATAACAGCTTTATTGAAATATAACTCACATATCATACAATTCTCTCATTCCAAGTGTACAATTCAATGCTTTTTAGTACACTCAGAGTTGAGCACGTCACCACGTCACCACAATTTTAGAGTATTTTACTTCCCTGGACCCATGAACAGTCACTCCCCATTTTCTCTGACCCCCAACATTTCTCAGACCCAGGGAACCACTAATCTACTTTCCCACTATTGCATTTGTTTATTCTGGATATTTCAGATCAATGGAATGAAACGATATGTGGTCTTTTATGACTGGCTTCTTTTAATTACATTATTTTCAAGGTTTATCCATGTTGTAGCACGTATCCAAACTTCATTCCTTTTTAGGGCTGGATAATATTCCACCACATCGACATACCCCATTATATTTATCCATTCATCAGCCGATGGACACCGGGGTTGCTTCTATTTGTGGCTATTATGAATAAAGCTGCTATGAACGTTCATGTGCCAGTTTTTGTGTGGACCTATGTTTTCAGTTGCCTTTGGTATATGCCTAGGTGTGGGATTGTTGGGTCCTATTTTAACTATGTTTAACCTTTTGAGGAACCACCAAACTGTTTTCCAAAGCCAGCCATTCTCTTTTGAACTTTATTCCATCTCCCTTGCCTGCCCCATGAACTCCTAACCCTGGATCAGGACAAGACGTACAAGCTGCTGAGCATTTGTGTAGCCATGGAGGGTTGTGTAGCCATGAGTCTGGTACCTTCAACCTCAGCTAGACCTCAAACACTGCCTGGTGATCCTTTTATGTCCCCAGGTCCAGCTGCCTCCTCACTGCCCTCAAACATCCCCCCCCCCTTCTTCTAGCTAGCCTCCTATTTCACAGAGAAAAGAGGCCTTGGGAGGAAGAGAGGGAGAGGGAGAATGGCTTCCTTCACAGCCTCCCTTCCACCTTCAACCATATCCAATTCTGCCCCCACCCTGGAACTTCCTTCTTGCTCTTCAGGGAAGAGGCGTGCACCCAGGTACCTGGGCACTGGATGGTGGTGGTAACGTTAACAATAATCATTGCAGATGTGTATTGATCAGTACCTACATGCCAGGCACCATTCAACTGCTTTACATGGATTCTTTCATACTTCATCTCACTCCAACCTTACGAGGGAAGCACTAGCATTGCCCATATGAGTGAGGATGCAGAGGTACAGACAGCTTCTATTACTTGTCCAGCTCAGCCCACTAGGTGGTGCACAGCCCTCAGCCTGCCTCCCGCAGAGCCCCTCCATCCCAACCAACCCCTCTGGGCATCTTCAACTTCTCCTTCTTCACCAGTTCTTCTGCTCATCTTTAAGACGTTCCTATCATAGACTCCGTCCCTTCATAGCCAAGCCTCCTGAAAAGGTAGGCTAGACTCAAGTCTCTACCACTTTCCGTTTGCTTCTCAAGCCCCTAAAGTCTATCTTCTGCAAAGAAGAACTATGAAAGCCATTCATGATGCGTTTCTTGCCAAATCTAAGCAATTTTTTCAATTCATCTCTAACTTGGCTGTGGTATATGACATTGGTAACTACTCTCTTCTTGAATCTGCAACTGGATAGGTTCCTAACCTGAGGTTTATGAACACCCAGAGGGTCCTCAGTTGGATTTCAGGGTGTCTGTGAACATGCTGAAATGATATCCCAAACGATGCATCTGTGTGCATTTTCCTGAGGAGTGAGTCCACAATTTTTCAGATTCTCAAAGGACCTGAGACCAACAAGGTTAGAATACACACCTCCACTTCCTGCCTGCTGGGACACTTGACTTTTCTCCTCTTCTCTACATGCCCTTTGTCAGGCTCCACTGTAGAAACTCTGCCTCTGTTCCCAGGGTCAAAGCCTTGACCCTCCACTCTCACATGCTCTCTGCTCTGTCCAGGATGTCAGCCACACTCACCTGCTGATGACCCCCAGATCTATACCTCCAACCCAACCCTGGACAGCCACTTGCTACTGAGCATCTCCACACAGCTGCCCATGGGCCCCTCAAAGTCAACAGCTTCCAAACGAGGCCAGTCATCTTCCTCTTTCTTCCTGCCCACCCAATTACCCCAGGCTGCTCCTCTTGGGTTCCTTCCCCAGTGAGGGGTGTCGACATCCATACATTACCAAGGCTTAAGTTATCCCTCTCTCCTGCATCCAGTCACCAAGCTCTATCAGCTCCTCTCTTTACTATCTCTTGGCAAAGTAAAAGAAGCCAGACACAAAAGACCACATATTGTATGATTCCATTTGTATGGAATGTCCAGAATAGGCAAATGTATAGAGATAGAAAGTAGACTGGTGGTTGTCGGGGACCACGGGAGGAGGAAATGAAGAGTGACTGCTCAATGGGTATGGTGTTTCCTTTTGGAGTGATGAAAATGTTTTGCAACTAGACAGAGGTGGTGGTTGCACAGCATTGTGAAAGTACTAAATGCCACTGAATGTACTCAATGCCATTGTTCACTTTAAAATGGTTAATTTTATGTTATATATCTCACCTCAATTAAAAAAAATCTGTCTGTCTGTCTGTCTGTCTATCTATCTATGTCTTGGGTCAGTTCACTGCTCTTAATCCCCCACTGCCGTATCATCTTTTGCCCAATGACTGCTTCAGCCTCCCACCCCAACTCCTTGCCTCTACACTCTCTTAAAACCTTTCTATGATGCCTCATTACCCTTAGACAAAGTCCAGACCCCTAGCATGACACTTATGGTCCCTTGAGACCCGGCCCTGCCAGCCACATCCCTGCCTTGTCTCCCCATCACCCTGTATGGGGTCAAAACAAACCACTGTGGCTTCTTAGAGCACCACGTTCCTCACCCTTCCCCACCCCTCCCCTGCATCCTCCTAATCTTGCTCATGCTTCCTTCACTGGAATTCCCTCCCTGCCTTCCTCATCCTTGGAGATTCAGCCCATGCATCACCTCCTATGAGAAGCCTCTGCAGACGCCCCTCAGCCCCACCCAGGCTGGGTTCAAGGCTCCCACCCTGCCCTCCACATCACCTTTGTCACACTGAACTGTGGCTGCCGTTTTACTCATTTCTCTCCACTAAGTTATGAGCATTTTATGGGCATAATTCATTTTATATCTCCAGTGCTTAGCCCAGCAGGTGCTCAGGCACATGTTGGGAGATGAATGGGTGGACACCAGCTTCTCTGAAGGGCTGTACACGGATGAGGTTTGATACGTGCTGTTCCGCGCAGAACCAGGTCCAGAAGGAGGGAGCTTCTGGTTCTGTTTAAGGAAGCACTTCTGAAGGGGTGTGCCCAGCGTGCATGACCACAGGTGGCTGCTGAGGAAGGAAGAAAGCCCAGGAAGGCAGGGAGGTGACCTCCAGCTCTTTGGACCAGATTCCAGGCCCAGTGGCATTCTGACAAATCGTTCCAAATGAGTCTGTGTGCAACGGAAAGATTTTTCATGCCTCACCTGGAAACTAACATGTGATGCGGCTAAGATTCAATCCCTAAAATGTCCATCTCTCTCAAATCAGGTGTTAAACTGGTCTGACATCTCCCATCAGTGGGACCTGCTGTGTCCACACCCGGTACAAGATGCTTGCCTAACAGCATTGTCTGCGAGTGGCTGTTTGGCCTTGGCTGGGCTGCTCTGGTTGGCCAGAGGCTCTGCTTCCAGGGAAGCCTTGACACCTCTGGGGTCCTTCAGAACAATCTGGTGAAGTGCAGACAGCACAGGCTTTGGATTTGCAGACCTGGGTTCAAATTCTGGCTCTGCAGCAGCTACGTGTTCTCGCCACAGTAAAGTATCCTACCCATTGTGAAGGACTGTTAGGGCGGAGGGAGTATAATCCTTGATCATAAGATAAGTATATATATCATCTTCTAAGAATATACTATTATGTATTAATACCTATCATAGTAATATAATACTCCTCATATATAACAAGTAGCTACTAAAATTTTTAAATATAATGAGTCAAATATATCTAAGTTCCAATCCACAGTCCTCCTGTGCCCACCTTCTCTTGTTTCTCCTTGTCGAGCTCCGGAGGGTGCCTGGTTGGGGGAGAAGGAGCTTCTCAGCCCCCTGCCTCTCCACTGCCCAGAGTGCAGGAGCCCGCCATTGCTCCTTAGCTCTCTTGTCGGCAGGGAAAGCACTGGACACACAGCAGCATTCCCTGGCCGCAGACTTTGGCTTGACCTTTGCTGGCGCTCCCACTACACAATCCCCTTGGAGGTCTGCATCCTCACCCAGGATGCAGCTCGGCAATAGTTGCAGCTTGGGAGTCACTCTAACCAGCTCCCAGGAACTTCTCCGGGGCCATCCTGAATGTGCAGAAACTCTCTGCTTTTCAAGGCATTTTCACACATGCATCTAGGAATGCCAGCCTTGAACTGATCTCTCCGTTCAGCTTCCACTGCTTCTTGGCACCCTGACTCTCCTGCATTTATTCCAGTGTGCCTTTTGTCCAGCAGCTGCACTGGGACCCTGCTGAGGCCCCTCATCTTGCTTTGTGGCTCTTGTTTTCTCTGCCTGTGGCCAGTGCCTTGCCTGATGAGCTGGGGGCAAGGGAGGCCTGTGCATATTTCTCATGCCACCATCGCTGGCATCATGTCACAGGCCCACTAACCCTCTACACTCAACCTTTATTAGACAGCACGTCAGCTCTCTGAAGAGGCCTGTGGTTCTGACCAAGCCCTCAAATCACTCTCCCTGCCATGCAGAAGAGTCTCCTCCTATAGGTCAAGTCTCCGCCCGCCCCCTCACCCCAGCATCACCCCTGTCGGCCCATCAGGCCGGAGCTGGTACCGAGTGGCATCTCTGGAGGAATCTGCAGAGGGACCTGGGCCAAAGCTCCGGCATCCCCTGCCCCCTCCAGCCGCCAGCCCTGGCGGCCCTGCCTCTGTTGGTGATTGTTAGGGGAGCACCGGGCAGACAGTGGGCAATTCAGTGAGCAGGCCTTCTGAGCAACAAGCCCTGTGCTGTGCCTGAGCTATTCAGCGTGGGCAGAAAAGGGTAACCTTGGCTCGTGGGGTACACACACATTAACCCTTGGTGACTGGGAGTAGCTCTGGGCTCTGGGGGACTTCCTGCAGTTTGCTTATCCCTGCCCCGTCCTGGATCAGGTGGGATAACCAGGGCTCCCGTCCTGGATCAGGTGGGATAACCAGGGCTCCCATCGCTGTCACTGTGGCCCTTCTCATTTAAACCATTCAGCCTTCGATTGGCCACTCCCAGGAGAGGTGGGCAGGAGAGAGCCTCAGAGTGTGGAGAGGAGGAGCCTGCATCTGGCAGAGGGAGAAGGGTTCAGAAGGCTCCAGTCAGGAACATGGTGTGTGACCAGGAGATGGAAGCCCACCTGAGCTCTCCCAGCACCCCTCTCCTGTCTGTCCCCTCAGCCTCTATCTGAGCCACCTGCCATGGCCAGCACCTCCTCGAGGCAGGCTCAGCCAGGACGGACAGACCACCGGGCAGATGGTATGAACCTGGAGGCCCAAGGTAGGCGCTGAGCTTGGGAGGCAGGCTGGCAGAAGAGGCCACACCAAGCCCACGGCTGCCCTGAGAGACTCAGTCCTATAGGCTCTTTGGAAGTCACACATGTCAGCCCCTCTCTCTGTCCCCTGCCCCCTGAAGCTGAGGGGCACCTGGCCTCCTGGCCACGTGACCCTGAGTTGCTCACTTGACTTCTCTGAGGCTCCGTTTCCTCGTCTCTCAAAGGGCCTGATGACAGCACCTTTCTCATGGGGCTGTTGGGGGGCTTCAGTGAGATGGTCCCCAGACAGGGCATGTGGTAAGGGCTCAGTAGAGGTTAGTGGGGTGGCTACTCTGAGTCAGAGCTTCTGCCGCATGGACCTTTGCCTAGGAGACACTGTAGGACACTCCTGGATCTTTCTTTCTCAAGTTCTAATCTGTGCTATGTTCACAGGCCATTCTGGGTCCAGCTCTCAGCTGTGCCACCTGCTGAAAGGATTTCATTTAGTTTCTTGACAAACAATCCCAGAGCTTACATTTCCTAGCATTAGACTCAGTAAGAAATCCCCTTCTTTATTGCTACGCCACCTGATAAAATGATTTCCTTCAGTTTCTGCTAACGTGTTGCTGGCTTTTTAAACCATTTTGTGGGGGAAGGATCTGACATTTTTCTTTGGAAGACTATTTCTACAGATCAGACTCCTTTGAAAATGTTTGTGATGTGGTGGTTTGCAGTTCTGTGTTCTCAGAAACTCAGGACCAGGGTGAGCGCTGAGGTCTCCCGCCTCCAGGAGCCATGGGAGCAATTCAGGAAGGAACCGACATTACCTGTGGTGAAGGACGTGAAGAGTCGGACGTTGCCCTGGGCGAGGGTTCGGTAGTAGGACCAACTGAGGTACAGGATCAGGGGCATCCAGACGATGGGGACGCTGTACCTGCAGGAGGGCCATCAGGGTGAGAGAGATACAGGGCTTGACAGGGTCCAGCTTCCCTAGAGACACACCTCTCAATTAGAGGGAGGATGACATGACACCAAAGCATGTGCAGAAACCATATGGAGACCTGGGGATAAAGGGACACTGCTGTGGGGGGTGGGGAGGGGAGGAGGAGAAAGAAGAGAGTCACTGTGAGTCCATTTGCCCCAGTCTCTGAGATGAGTTATTGGCAGAAAACAAAGGTGTTCCTGTGGCTACTGACTCTGTGCAGCTGGATAGATGCTGACCTCTTGTGGCAGAGGTACTAATTGCAGGCAAAATTGTTCCCATGGGCGTTGGGGGCTACAAACCCCTCCTAGGCATCTGGAATACAACAGGAGTGACACTCAAAGTGGTTTCTGGCTACATGTTAGGTTGTCACTTACTCGGTAGACAAAACCATGCATAGGAATGGATTATGCCTATGGCCTGTTCCACTATCCCCAAGAGCTTACAGTACAGCTCTGGCCTCTTGGGAGGGACCCAATTGCCCTTCCCCTTCATATCTGGCTGGCACCATCAGGATGAGGGACAGCCCACCATAGGCTCAGGGCAGGGCTCACCAGACAGTCTTGGTGAGGGACTCGATGAAGTCTGAATGGAAGAGGCGGATGGGCCTGGTCACCGGCTGGTGGACCCACTCATCGTACTTCTCACCCAAGTGGCCTACCTGCCACAGTATGGGCTTCCGCCAGTCCACCAGGTCCTGCAAGAGACAAAGTCAAGTGGACACTTGATATTCACACCTGTGCACAATCATTCTTCCATCTCCTAGTTACAGTATCTCCATCTCCACCCCCCACCTCAGCTCACATGGTCTGTATGGAGCTACCTACCCTCCTGCTTCAACGATCCAGAACTGATCAAGCTACTCATCTCAGCCTCCTGGCAACAGAAATGGGAACTAGGACAGGCTCATGCACCTAAGCTGATGCAATGAGCTGTCAGACACTCTCTCTTCCTACTGGAGTTGCTAAATTGGCAGGGCATGACCCTGGAGTTGCCAGAACCCTCTGAGGACTCAGTCAACAGAGAAGATGGCCAAGCCAGGAACTAGAGACACCAAACCCTGGTGATAACATCTGAGCACCCAGATTCAGCAGTGCCTGAGGCTTAAAGTCTTCACTAGGACTCTTTAGGTACAGGAGCCAAAACATTCTGTACTAGGAATGAAGTAGGCCCTTTCCCTTCCACCATGGGCTTTCTTCTTAGTGTTGGCCTGGGCAATTCATTCAGTCATCCACTCAAAAATTCATCCATTCAACACTTTTGCTTGAGATATATATATATATATAATATATTTATATGCTAGGTGTGGGGAAGAATAAACAGGAATATAAGAGACAGTCTTTGCTTCATACAGCTTAGTGCTTAATCAGAGTTCAGACTCTGCAGTCAGGCTGGGTACAAATCCTGGCTCCATCACTTACTGTGTGACCTTGGGCAAATTACTTGAATTTTCTGAGCCTCAGTTTCCCCAGCTATGAAATAGAAGTAATAATAATGGTACCTGCATAAAGTGCTCAGCAAGATGAGACATGTCAAGCAAGATAGTTTAATGGTGATGCAGGCAGGCTGAGGTCAGGAGGTAGAACGATTGGTACAAATGCCCGGGTCCAGGGTAGGAGAGGAAGGCTTTGAAAAGAAGCTGACATTTGGGCTGGAGCTCATAAAACATGGAGGACTTGGAAGGGGGAGAGGGGAAAGGAGGTGGGGAGGGAGCGTGGGCATAGATGTGGAATTGAGAATGACTGTGGACTATTTGGTACCTTGACACTTGATCTGCACTTGATCTGCAGGGCAGCAGGAAGAAATCTGCTGAGGGCTTTAGATGACAGAACACCCAGTACCCAGCCCAGGAGCTGGCATTTCACCCTCTAGGCCTGCTCTCTCCAAGGTGGGGTGTATGTGTGCCCCAGGGGTACTCACAGGCTGATCCCCAGAGGTGGGGAGAAAATATTCGAGACTATTTTTGATGTATTTGTTGCATCTATAAACCATATCTGAATGTTTCCTAATGTACATAATACAAGAGCACATTAGCACATACAAATAATTTATAGATAATTAAAATGTACATAATGGAGAATGTGTTCAAAACCTTTTACTTAAAGGGATGCAAAGGTCAAAAAAGTTTGGAGGCTGCAGGTCTAGGCAATGGGAAGCCCTTGAAGATTTCTGATGAGTCAGCGTAGTGAAGAAGATTAATCTGGACCAAAATCAGTAAACCAAAACCAGTTAAGAACAACGACGTTACAGTCAGGGGACCATCTTCAAAGCCTGGCCCTGCCATTTATCAGCCATGAGATCCTAGGCAACTGTCTTCATTTCTTAGAGCCCCTTGGCTTTCCCATCTGTAAAGCCAGGTGTGCCAGGACCCACCACCCATGATATGCAGTGATGTGTCCAGTGTCTGGTGCATGGTGAGTGTCAATAAATCTCCAATACAAGGAGTTAGGCAGCCACTGTAGGTGAGAAAGGAGGTGGTGTCAGGAAAGGACAGGAGAGGAGAAAAAGATATATGTGGAAAGAGTCAACAGTAACTCAGAAACCTGCCTTCCTATAGCCCTGGCTAGAATCTCATCCTTGCACAGGCCTCCATACCAAAGCTGGCTCGGCCTCAGCAGGTCTTTCAGCTCTGCTGGAGATGAAGCTAGCCCCACCACCACAGCCTTGGAGCAGAGGTCTGGGGGTCACAGGGCAAGAGGGGAAGGTCACTGAGCATTCTCTCTATGTGTGCAACCCGGGAAAGGCCCAAAGATGGTTGTGGTTCCAGCCATGTGAACTTGGCAGGTCCCAGGTGCTGGCTGCCTTCCTGTTTCTCAGGCTGGAAGATGATCCCGGTCAGCCTGGAGCTATCCCATCCAATACCAGTTAAACCAGGTAATCATCCAAACCTCACCTGGTCACTGTTCTCTTCCTGGCCCCAGTTGCCATGTCTCCTTGACTTCATCCCTTGGGTCTAGCAGCAAATGGATTCATTGGGTGCATGTTGACTCGTGCCTTACATTCCTCTGCCTTAGGTCTCTACACACACACACACACACACACACACACAGCATACCACCACCACCAGGAAAAAAAACTGGAGGAACCAGCTAGCGGCCTGTTTACATCTCATCTTTCAGCAGCCTGCAGAGCCCCACCTCAGAAGAAGCTAGGCCAGGGTCACAGAGAGATCTTGAGGCTTTGTCCCAATTACAACAACCTTGGGAGCTAACACTCATAGAGAATTTGTTATGTGCCACGCATGGTTCTAAAAACTTTGCATGAATTCAATCATTTGATTCTTACCATACCCCTAACTAGGCAGGTACTATTATTATTGTCATCTCCTGCAGATGAGCAAATTGAAGCTAAGTAACTTGCCCAAGGTTGCCCAGTTATGTCTTTTTGACAAATTGGCCCTTTAGTCATTGGGAAATAGCCATTTTGGTCCCTGGTAATGCTCCTTGCCCTGACACCCACTTTGACTGATGTTAATAGTGCCACACTGGGTTTCCTTATGCTTGGTGTTTGCATGGTCTATCTTTTCCCATCCTGTTGCTTTCTACTGTGTATGTCTTTACATTTAAAGTGCATCTCTTGCAGACAGCATATAGTTGGGTCTTGCTTTTCTATCTAGTCAGACAATCTTTGCCTTTTAATTGGAGTGTTTAGTCCATTTGCATTTAATGTTGGGGCAGGTCTACCATCTTGCTATATATTCATCCTTAACTTATCACCATCTATCTTGAATGAAACCCCTTGTTTTTATATGTTCCACTTTTGAATGTTGCACATCATGCTCTGTCACTGGTTTTCATTTGTACACTTAATTTGGACTTAGCTACCTTAGAGAATAAACATTTCCAACTATAGCATGGGGGTGTGGCCAGGTGGGCCTTTTTCTCAGCCAAGCAGTAGTTTGGGCAAATTTTTACCTGATGATCCATTTTGCCCTTATTTCATAAAGTGAGTAGAAAATAGCATAAGATTCATAATTAATTCAGTTAAGACCCAGGAAGAAATGTCTAGATGAGCAGCGAGCAGGGATTCCAGCCTGAATCTTATACCCTATTGCAAAGGGAGCAGAACAAAAGGACAGAGGAGGTGTGGAGAGCTGGAACTAGATTGCTGAAGAGGTGTTTGTTTACAGCTATGGTGGGAACGTTGCCAGCCCCCCTCCAACACAGGGGTTTCTCGTTTGACGTCTTGTTGCCCATTTGATCTTTGGACATGACTTTGGTTCTTCCCTTGGTAAACCAGTGGGTACTGGTCACTGGACAAATGGTGGGCTTGCTGCCTAGAGTTGGTCCCAAGGGTCTTCTGACTTGCGCCCTGGCCTTGGAGGGCCTCGAACCTGGGCTCTGTGTCGAGCTCACAGTGCATTCTGTGAGGTAGCCCTCCTTGGTGCCCAGGGAGGGTCACTTCTCCCTGGGAGCTGGAGGACCACCCTGGAGGGATCCCAAGAAGGCTCGCCCTCCCCTCTGCAAACATTCCCCTCAGTACTCAAAGGCCGACACCTACACTTCCACCACTGGAGCCTCAGTTCCGCTATTCCAGGGGAAGTAAAGTGAGCCTCCCACGTAAGTACAGAAATCAGGCCTGCTAACTTCCTCTGCATTTTATAGACAGGCACCCTGAGGCCCAGAGGTGTTAAGTGCCTCTTGAGAGTAGATTGGTTGGTCCCGAAGTGGGAGTTTCCCTTCTGGCCTCCCCCTGGCTGAAGCACCCTCCACACAATCTCCCAGGAGCTGGGACATTCACCGTATGCTCCACCTTCGTTTAGATGGTACATAGAACGACAGGGTGTCTTTTCTCAATTTTCTTCCAGTCCTGATCACTGATGAGAATGTCTCAGCTGGGTGCTAATATATTCAATACTTCTCACTTGCTGGTCATTTCCAACATGGCAGCCAGCTGGGAACTGGTTTGAGAAGGGAGGATGGCAAGAGATGATGGCTTGGGATCCAATGAGGTGGGAAGGGACTCAGGATAAATTTCACTTCCTACTTTCCCTGGCCAAGGACCCCTTGGCCCCTTAACCCTCACACACAAATGGCTCTCTTCCTGCCAAACTGGTACCTGGTCCTGGCCCCTTCACACTCCTACTTCCTAAGGCTCAGGGGACACAGAAAAGGCATTGACAAGGGTCTGCTGGCCTCTGTAGGAGGTTAGGTGGGGGAAAGGACCAGGGAACAGGCCAGTAATCACCCATCCAGTTCCCAGGCATCTAGGGGCTTCCATAGCTACCCTCACAATAGCAAATCTTCCTTTTACAGCTGTGGAACCTAACCCTCAGAGAGGGCAAGTGATTCATTCACGGCCACCCAGCTAAAGCTGGACTGCATGCTTGAGGGTGAGGATATGCCCAGAAACTGCTCTGGAGTGGGCTTGTTGGGGATGGTGGGGGCAGGGGGGTGTTGTCATTGGGTGAACTCAAAGACCTCATGTAACAGGCTGGGCCCCAGGAAGTACTTGCAAATTAGGGTGAGTTTGGCCAAAGCCTCTTGTGTGTCCCATTCCACCTCCCACCCCAGCTCTGCCCCTGCCCCAACAGGAGGGAGGAGGAGGGCCTCTCCCGGGCTATGCCAGGAATGCAGCTGCAGCTGGGCCAGCAGGGGGAAAGGGCAGCCTGCTGCTCGAGGGTGGGTGGAAGGGCGTGCTGCCACAGTGGGAAGGGGCCTCCTCTGCTTCCCCACCCACTCCTCAGGTCCTCCTCCTCCTGGGCAGCACAGGGGCCAGGTGGCATAGAACTCTCTCCAGGGACAGCCCCAGCTCAGGAGTGTTGAGCTGGGAATATGCTTCTCCCCAGAGCAAAAGACAAATGTGGCAAGATGGGGCAGGTGCTCTGTGCCAGCAGCTCCTCCCACCACCACAGCCCGGAGCCAAGGCAATTGTTTAAAGAAATGTGCACCCAGACCCCAGAGCTCACAGCTCCAGGGCAGCTTTCTGAGCCAGGGAGGCGGAGGCTGGGCTTCCAACCAGCAGGAACCAGCACGGAGGGGAGTGAGGACAATGAGCTTGCAAACTGGCCACTGTTTCTGTATCCTGCTCACAGGCCTCTGGGTGCAGAATTCATGTCTATTATCCTTCATACGGCGTAATTTTGAGAGAGAGGGCCTTTGACAACCTCACTTACAAATGAGGAAAATGAGGTCAGATGCTCAGCTGTATATGCTGCAGGCAGGACCTGCACCCAAGTTGTCCAGAAGCCCAGAGTCTTGACCACAGGGCCAGGAGGCCTCCTATCAGCTGGCTCAGGACCCCCATGGCTATGAATTCTCTCGCACAGAGGCTGTGAGGGACCCAGCAGGAGAATGTAGTGGCATATCTGGTGTGGTGGTCCATGGCGGCTCTTGGTGGCCTTGCAGGGGTGGCAGCAGGCCTGTGCTGTGCAGTCTAACTGGGAGCCCCCAGCTCAAATCCACAGAAGCAGTTCTGGACCACCTGCCTCCTCCCTGTGTGCCCTGTGACCCTCGCTGCACTCAGAGGAGGTTGCTTTGGGCTCCCCACCATGAGGGTTCAGGGAGATGAGAGTGGACAGGGAGCAGGGGCGAAGGGGCTGAGGCCCAGGGAGAGAGGAAGGAGGGCCGCGGCAGGCAGAAAGCCAGCATGACTTGGGTCCTCAGGCTGTAAACAGCAGAGGGCCTGCCTCGTCCCCTCATCCTAAGGCGAGATGGGCTGGTCTTTCAGCGGCAGCTCACTGTCTGATACCCATGTCTACGTTCTATTAGATCCTCCCGGCAACCCCACACAATATGGGGCAGGAATAATTTCCTCCACCTTGTTGATGGAGAAGCAGACCAGAGCCGTTTGTGATCACCCAGGGGCACCTCCTGCGCCCTAGCCTGCCTTGTCCACTGCCCTTACAGGGACAAAGAGGACAGCACCCAGCCCACCTGCCTGGTTTCTCCTAGGAGGTGGGTATTTTCTGAGCACTGCTAAGCTTTTCAGAAGAGGGGCAGGAGCTCTGGGCGAGGGGACAAGCAGAAAGGAGACTCAAGAGGCCCTGGGCTGCCGCCGAGAACAGTCCTGGGGAGGTCCCTGCGGATCCCTTCAGGCAGCCAGACCCTCCAGACCCCTGCTCTGGGGCGGGTCAAGGGGAGAAAGGAGGCCCAAGGGGGCCCAAGGCGACTGGGCCAGAGCATTGGGAAGTGAGCCAAGCCAGCTCCCACAGCAATGAGGCTGGTCCTTCCCCAGAGGTGGGCTGTCCAAAGGGCCTTTGTTCTCATCCAGGTGCCACTTTCCTGAGTTCTCAGGGATGTCTCTGAGGGTCCCGAAAGGGTAAAACCCATGTGGCCAACATCAACATCTTTGCCAGGCCCTGGGGACCCTCGGAGCAGCCTCCGATGCCAAGGGTTGTGTATGTGTGCATGCACTTACATATCTGCGTGTGTGTGTCTGGACAGAGGCCAGGGGGGTTGGAGAGCTGCATTTTGCTTTGTGACACACGTGGTGGCTGGATGAGTCTACCCACTGGTGCCTCCAGGAGCTGGAGTGAAGCAAGTTCTGCTGGAGTCTGGCTTAGCACGAGGCAGGATAGGGGAGATGTGGCCCCGCTTTGCAGACATCTCCTAGTGGTTACTCAGCCTCCTCCCTCCCTTCTGCCACCCCCTCTTGTGGTCACAGGCCTTAGGGTCTTATTCTTGGCTAGCTATCAGGGTAGAAGCGCTGGGACACACAGAGGCAGGCAGGGCTGGGGAGGGGGGCTCAGCAGTAACCTCTAAGTAAGCCACTAAGCTAAATAGCAGAGTGACTTTGACTTTGGGCAGGAAACTTCTTTTTTTCTCCCTGAGGAAGATTTGTCCTGAGAGCACATCCGTTGCCAATCCTCCTATTTTTTTGCTTGTGGAAGATCAGCCCTGAGCTAACACCTGTGCCAATCTTCCTCTATTGTTTTTGTATGTGGGACAGCGCCACAGTATGGCTGGCGAGTGGAGTAGGTCCCCACCTGGGATCTGAACCTGGGAACCTGAACCCCGGTGCCAAAGCAGATCATTGAGCTTTAACCGCTTGGCCCCCGGAGCCCAGCCGAGCAGGGCCCTGGGCAGGAGACTTAATGCTCTTCCTCATTAGTTAAATCAGGATCATTATAATCCCCATCTCTTCCTGTTGTTGGAAGGATTAAATCAGATAATAGATACTACAGTTAAAGTGCTTGGCTCCCAGCGTCTGGCACGTGGTGAGAGCTGAATAAAAGAAGCGTTAATTCAGTGCTAAGGCCGCTGCCTAGGGGGATCTGGGCAGGGAATTCTGCAAACCCTTCAAATCACACCAGTTCAGTCTGGTTCCAGGAGGCTGGCCCCTAAAGTGGGAAGAGTGGAGGAGGCTGCCAGGGGAGGGCTCTGATAAGGACACAGTGAAGCAGCAAAAAGAGGCAGTGGGACAAATGGGACAGGTGAGCCCAGAAGCCAGGAGCAGTGGGGAGCTCCGGCCTCCTCTCCAGGGGCAAGCTCCAGGCTGGCTGTGTTCCCAAACAGGGAGAGACACGTAGGGTGTAGTGGGAGGTGAGGTGAGGAGATACAACCTGGGTTCTTGTCTCACAAGGAAGCTGGGTCCTGCCTGACCGGGTGATCAAAGGGATGATTTAGAAACTGTTTCAGTAAAATTCCAGGCAGAGCCTGAAAGTCAGACTACATCGTACCTCTAAGCAGGGCGGGGCACTCACAACCTGCTTCCTGGACCTTTCTGCTGTCTTTTCAGAACCTTCTACCCTCTGCCCAAGCTCCCCATCCCAGTTTCTCCTCATTCTTTCCAGTGAGACTCCTTCTGGCCTGCAGCTTCTAGGACCAGGGAGGCTGGGCCATGAGAGCCCAAGACTCCTTTTCTCAGGAGCTCCGGGAGGGGTTCACCTGGAATGTAGAACTCAAAGGGTTAACTTTGACACATCCCTTTGTCCCTTTGTCCCTTTGCCCCAGGAGCCAGTGTGCAAATCCACCCCAAGCCCAAGGACCCTCAGCTGAGACAAAGCTGTTGCCCACTTGGCCTTTCTCCACAGCTCCTCAAGATCCAGATGCAGCCCCTGGCCTGAGTAAGAAACAAATGCAACGCTTACGTCAGGCAAGGGGCTCTCGGGCTCTCCCTGTCTCTCTGCTCCTTGCAAAGGGGCCAGGATTGACCATGTAGTGGAGAAATAAAAAAGAAAGCAAACCACTCTTCACTCTCCCTGGGGAGCCCAGGTCCCAGAGCTGGGTCTTCTCAGGGTGCTGGTGGAGGAACCAAGCCGACCACATTGCCGCCAGTGGGGTTGGGGGCTCCTTGCCAAAGTGGGTGTCTATGCCCTCTCTCTCAGCCATGGACACAGGAGGAGGGGTGGAAGAAGAGAGAAAGTGTGTGTGAGAGAATGACAGAAGGGTGGGGAAGGTGAGTCAGGCCTGAGCTGCCTGGCAAGGAGCCAGGAGCAGGCCCCGGGGGAAGTGGGGGATGGGAGGCCCTTCTTCTCCCCAGGTGGGGGCACAGGTCAGGGCTGAACAAGTTGGGAGTACTTGATCCCCCTGCCTCCTACAGTGACAGGGCCAGGGTCAGCCTTGAACCTGTGGCCCAGGGAGACTGGGAAGCCCCTTCCTCAGAGCAGGGCTGGCAATGAGGGATCTGCCCGTCCCCAGCCAGCCTCAGACGACAGCCCCCTTCCCTCCAGGATGAGTCTTTCTTGCCACTCTGCCCCGAGGGCTGCCCATGTTTATTCAGCCCTGGTCAGCTCTCTTAACTTCTAAGCCAAGACCACAGATGCTGGCCCCAAGGACCCCTCTTCTCTGCCCCTTCCACTAACATCCACTGGCCACAGAGCCCTAAGCCAGATGCACCAGCCAGATGCACCACAGCTCACTCTCTAGTCCTGCTTCATCCCCGTCCCTTTCTCACCTCCCACTGAAGCTCCTCCTTTTTCAGGAAGAGGTCCTGACTCCACCAGGTTCCAGGGTCCTTGTCCTCAAGCTGGCTGTCTCTCACTCCACCTGCCCACATGCAGAACAAGCCCAGGTCCCCAGAACTTCCAGAGAAGTTGCCATTTGTACCAAGACCACCCAACCTTGGCCCCTGGCCTGGGCAATGAGCAATCGCAGCAGAGCCCAGGGGCAAGGTCAGGACACTGGGTTCTGGCGAGCCCTCTGGATCCTGGACACTGTCCGGCCTCAGCAAGCCTTTCCCCTTGCTTGTCTTCTATTTCCCTTTGGGTCATGTGCCTCCCTGAAGGAGGAGGGGCATGGAAAACCCATCCCGGCCTCTCTAATACAGCACCCAAAGGTGTCTTTGCCATGGCTGATGGGCTTCTCCAGAGGCAGTGGCAATTCCCATGTGACAGATGCCACTTGTGAGTCCTTGGGGTCAGGGCCTCAGGAGTCTTGGCTAAAGGGGCCCAGCAGACAGTCAGCTTTGTGGAGTCCCCACCTCTCCTCTGGTCACCTGTGTTGCCTGGGTGTGCTTCTCGCATCTCCCCATTGTAATAAGTGTTTATGGGAGGGCATCTGTCTTCCCTACCAGTTTGTGTGCTCCCTGGGGGCAGGGGCCTGACCTGTTTGTCTCTTGTCCCCTGTGTCCAGCACAAGTGGGGGACATTCATGGACATAGTCACTCGTGTCTATTCCAGGAGGAAATTGCAACACTATGTTGCGAGAGTCCCATGGCCCAGGTTAGAGGGAGATGTTACCCAAGTCTGGTTCCCTCCAGAGCCCCAGGCCATGCTGCTTCTCCCCCTCCCCACTGAGGGGCTCCACTTCCACCTGTGACCACTCAGCTCCCCCAAGACTCCCCTAACCAACAAATAGGGTCTGATTAATCACAGCAAGGTACTGGCCTCTGAACACCAAGAAGGTTTGTCGTCAGGCTCTGCAGACAAACGTCACAGATGGCCCAGCTCCATCTCCCCCGGCCTCAGCAGGCCCCCATGCCCATATCAGCCGCCGACCCTCGAGAGTGATCACTGGTACCTGAGGCAGCTGCTTTGTGCACTGCTCAAGCTGGGCATGTCTGAGCCAGCTGACCCTGTCGTCGTGCCCTCCTCACTTCCAGGGGTCCTTGTGGGAGACCTCCCTCTTCTCTGGGATGTTTGGGGCCTGGCCCTGCCCAGACCTCCCTGTGCAGTTTTCTCGCACCCACCACAACCTCAGCCTGGGTTTGCTGCCCCAAGTCATGTCTGTGAGCTGTGGGCACCTCCTTCCCTGGCTTTATCTTCCCGGGCAAATGTCATGAAGAACCACAGCCTTTAGCTCCACATACCCTCCCCTGGGCCCTGGGAACCCCCGATCATCATCCCGTCCCATTCTGTGCCAGCTACCTTGTCCCAATCCACCACTTTGAGCTTTGGCTCCATCGTAGGGTCTGTCTCCTGAGTGTTCACAGAGGCTACAGCCCCATTCTCCACGGAAGCCTGGAGAGAGAAGATACGAGGTGATTACCTACAGTGGGTGAGGGAAGAGAGCCCCCAGCCGCCCTGCGATGAGGCAGCCAGGAGTGATGAGAGCCCTGTGGTGGGGCAGGGTGGGCGGAAATCAAGGGCGCTGAGCACAGCGAAAGCAGGCAGACACTGTTGTGGGTGGTATTAGTCTCTGTACTTTTCTTCTCCCTTAAAAAAATAATTTCTGCAAAAACAAGAGGCAGAAAGAGGTGGGAGAGAAAAGGCACTGGTGGAGGGACTATAAGGAAACGAGAGCTGTTAGTGGGACTGCTCTGGGCAAGGAAGTCCCTGCCAGCCTCCCCTGGGTCCCTGGCAGGTGTCAGGCAGAGGGAGTCACAGGGAGTCACCTGGCGGGCTCACTGTGGCACGCCCGATGACTACCCCACCTCCCTCCCTCCCTGGTAATTCAGCAGAGCTTGTGGGTCACAGGCTGGGACATCATGTCCATGTGTCCACAAGAAAGAAAGGCAGCAGAGAGTGAGGGAGACGGTCCATCCAGGAACGTCCATGTGTGGGTCAGCTGCCACACATGGGGCAGAGCTGGCAGAGGACAGCCTAAATGGGCTCAAGGTTAAATCGAAGTAGCAAAGAGGTAGAGACAGAAGGAAATGGAATGTGTGGGGAAAATCATGTGGCCCCAGCTGGCCCTGATGTCACATAGGGTGAGGCCGGAGAGGGCAGGCCAGCACGTAAGTACAACTCAGGCTTCCCTACAGGAAGGGTGGGGAGAACACTTGCCAATGGGGGGCCTGCCCTCTGCACCCCTGTGACTAAAGGAAACCAGGGTGCTCGTGGCCGTGGAGGTGCCCTTGGAAGCTGGGTATCGGCAAGAGCCTGAGGGGACTGAGCAGCCATCTGGGTTTTCTCTTGTCACGATTCTTACATTTTTGCTTCCAATGAACCAAGAAAACCTGATGGTGACTGTGATGCTGGCATTTTCTGGGAAAACCCACATGTAACCCAAATAAAAGGGAGCTTTCGTGGTCCTTCCTGTCTTGATTGGGGAATCTCACTATTTTTAGTCTGTGTCACCATGCTAATACCTAAATTCCTAAAAACGGATCTCTGATGATTTCTTAAGGACAAAGAAAAGTGTATAGCATACCATACAATGACACTCCCTAAATATCCAGTGTAAACGTCATATGATAATCTTGTCCTCTCTAATTCTGTTCTAGCCTCAAAATACCCCCAAGTTTCCCCATCACTGAGCTGTTGATTCTCCCCCCCCCCCCCCCCAGAGAGTTCTTTGCACCTGGTCACCCCAAGTCCTTTCTTAAGGAGAGTGACCTAATCCTTCTCTGCACCCCTAACTCCATCCCTCTCTCAACAAAAGGTGTATCTTGGGGCCTGCGCATGCCAAGCAGGGAAGGAGTTATCCTGTATTGTTATTTAATGCTTTTGTCTGTGCTATACTATTCAGACACCCCTGAGTGGCAGACACAGATCTGTTTTGGGCACACCCACCTGAACAACCACTGGAAGCAGAGGAAAGGGCCATCGCCTCTTCTTACTGGGCACTTGGTACCCACGCTCCTGCTCACTCAAGTCTGGACTGTTTCCTGAGAGCTCCAGTCCTTGGGAAAGTCTCCCTTCTGCTCAGCTGGCTGCCTCAGTTTCCAGAGATCACTCCTGGCTCTTCCCCTCTAGGACTGTACAAGTTCTTTCTTTTTCACCTGGCAGGCTTATACATATATGAAGACAGCCAGTACCCCCCACGCCCTGCCATCTGCTTTTCCCCAAGGCCCTCTTAGGACATAACAGGGTCTCTAAGTACAACGGTTGGTCCGTGTTCCTTTTCCAGGGCAGGTGTGATGGGGCCAGGGCAGAACCCCGCAGGGCTCGCACCTCCCTCATATAGAATGTCATACTTCAGGTCATGGAACTCCCATTGATCTTTCTGACTGCCATCTTACATGGCTCATTCACCTAGCTTATGTCCACCTGAAGCCTTTTTCGTGGACTACTGCTGCTGGTATGGAGTGTGGAGAGCTGGTGTGGTCCAGGAGGTGATTTGGACCTGCAGATCTGTTCATTGGAGGATCACAAAAGATGTGTGACGAAGACAGGGATACCCTGAGTAGTGATGAATGGGAGAGCAGTAGGCAGTGGAAAACAGAGAAAGCTTGAGAAATGGGATCCTCAAGGGGAGTTTGCAGGGATGGGAAGCCCTGGCTCCATATCAGCCTCCTCTTCAGGGGCTGGTGGTCTCAGTGAAGTATGGTCCCCTTCCTTGTCCCTCAATTCTTCCTGCAAGGATCTCATCCATGGTTACTGCTTTCATCCACTCATCCACTGCCATACATGTTTGAACATCTGCAACGTGTCAAACCATCAGCTCAGAAGACTCTACAACAGCTCTCTCTCTGACACTGGCCCCACTCCTTGCCCTTGAAGAATGTTTCCAACTGCCCACATCATAGTCTGACCCAAGAGTCCTGCTCTCCCCTCTGATACCACATTCCTAAGAGTGAACTTACTATGGTCCACTGCAGATCGGCTTATCCTTGACTTCCCTATATTTTAAGTCTTTCCCCTGTATCCGGTATTCCCAAACTCCTCTTCTGTTATGCCCTTGGATTAACCCTAATTGTTCCCTCTAGTCAGTGTGGACGACTTGCCATTTCCCAAACATGCCTTGCATTTTCCTTCTTAAGTGTCGCCTTGTCCAGGATGATGACAGAGGTCACAAATTCACAATATTCACAAATGCTTACTATGTGCCCAACCATTTAATCATCATAACTGTATGAAGTAGGCACAATTATCATTCCCACTTGACAGATGAGGGAACCTATGCATGGAGCAGCCCCACAGCTAGCGAGGGGTGGAGCCAGCAGTTGGACTCCGGAATATTCTCTTGACCACCATGCACTTCTTTCCTAACCATTCTAGACAGAAATGATCTCTTCATTTTCCGACTTTTAAAAAATCATACTTCCCACGTGTCCCAATGCCTCAGGTGGTCTTTATAATTTCCTGCCTCTTGTTTTTGTATGTTTGGGCAATTTTCTCATTTGTCCAATGGTGTTATAGATTCCTGTAAGGCAGAAAGCTACTGTTTTCTCTATCTCAGGCTGCCTAGGATGGGCTCTTGAAAATATTAGATGCTGCACTCACATTTCTTTTTTCTTTTTTTTGAGGAAGATTAGCCCTGAGCTAACATCCACTGACAATCCTCCTCTTTTTGCTGAGGAAGATTGGCCCTGAGCCAACATCTGTGCCCATCTTCCTCTACTTTATACGTGGGACACCTACCACAGCATGGCTTGATAAGTGGTGTGTAGGTCCCTGCCTGGGATCTGACCCAGTGAACCCCGGGGCACAGAAGTGGAGTGCGTGAACTTAACCGCTATGCCACCAGGCGGCCCCACTCATATTTCTTGAGTGGACCATTTTCAACGTTGGGTCTTCGCAAAACAGCCAAGGTCCCCTAGACTCCTGCAGTGTGGTAGGCTTGGCTGCTGGGGATGGAGCTCTGAAGATCTGCAGGGCTCATGCTCCTCGGAAATGTACAATAAAAAGGGTCGACACGTCTGCTTAGATGAGCAGGGTGGCCCAGGATACTGAACACAGCATCTTAGAGCGCCACTCTGGGCTGTATAGGACAGTGCCCACATACAAGGGTCAAAATTACAATAATCTGGGCCATAGATTTTCAGTGCCGTTTGGCCACACACAGGATAGGCACAAGCAGAACTGAAAGTACACGAGACCAATATGAGAGTGCCAGCATTTTATTTTGCCAAATAAAAATATTTTTAAAAATTATCATCGGCAGCTTTTCATAAATGAAAGGAAATTTCAATACCAAATAGGTAGGAAACACATGCTTTCAGAATAAAAGGCAGTTCTTCCCAAGGAAGGGCATTTGGCAAATTTACACTAACATTAAAAAAAAAAAAGGTTCTATTTAAAAATATTTATTAACGCAGAACAATTGCAACTTAAAATTTTCCGTGAGTATTAACTGTACATAATTGTTTTATTGGTTCAAAGTGGTGGGTGTGGGGGCTCTAAAATCGATGTGTAACAGGAAGCAGATCAAATTTTCACTTTGTTCCTGTTCTGAGGTTTTCTTAAAAAATTACTAAAAATCCGGTTTTGCAGAGACGTTGGCTAAAAGTGGGAAGAGGACGTTTAAGGTTTCCTCACTCAACTGGAAATCTTCCAGGTGAAATGAGGGAAGTGGCAGAGCCCCACGGCTCTCTGCCTGCCTCCTGAGAACCAGGAGGAAGAAGGGCTCGCACTCAGGGCATGGCCCACTGGCTGGCATCCCCAGCACGGAGCGGTCAGGGATTCTCTCAAGGTAGCTCCCTTGAATTGTGGACCAGCGCCGTCTGAGGGCTGGCGCTGGGGGCACAGTGTCTCTGGAGGATGAGGAAGGGAAGGGAGTAGGCACCGTTTCCTCCTTGTCCTTCACCCTCCTTCTGCTGCCCCAGCTTAATCACAACTTGAGAGTCCTGGAGCCACCAGGCAGTAATGTCGTGGGCGATATGCTTTTGGCAAATAAATCCCAGACTGACCATATAAGCAAGGTGCTCTCTGGGTGGCCTCATCACGACCACACCCCTCGCTGGCAGAAGCCCAGGTTATTAGTCACAAGATCGCGCACACCTCCAATCTGGGAGGAGACTTCAAGGAGAGCCAGAGCGCGCAGCACGTTGGTGCCGCCAGGAGCAGAAATTCCCTCAGGTACAAGGAAGTGTCCCCTAGCGTGTCTTTCATTGATTGTTTTCTCAAGTCCAGTTGTGAGATTTCAGAAGGTCTGAAGACCTTTTTCCGCACACAGACAGGACATAGCCTCCCTGGAGAAGCTCTCCCATTCCTGCTCTAAGGGCTGCTCCCATCTGCACCGGGCGAGGTGGGGTTGGGGGGGGCAGGGTCCAGAACTGAGTCCGGCTGGGAGCCGCTGCACCACACACACTGATCTGGGCCATGTTTTCCAGGCTTCCATGCCCCAGTGTTTATTTTATAGTTGAGCTGGGCTCACCCTTGAATTCCACAGGCAAATACCATCCATGAATCAGAAGTGTGTAAAGGTCATTCCTGGGATCGAGGGTATGGCTCAAACTTTAAAATACTTTTTTAAAAAAGTTTCTTGGAAACTTCCACAATGCATAAAAAACTCTCCTGATCCTGAAGGCATGCCAAAGGGAGCTTTAAAAACCAAAAAGCATTCAGAAAGTGAAAAATATGTGTGTTCTTTTCCAGGAGGTGAAAATCGTTGAGCGATGCCTTCGGATTGGATGAATTTCTGTATTTGTAAGGGAAGTGAGTAATTCCGTAGTCAGACTCATACTGGCTGTCACAAGAATGGTCAGCCCAAGTGTTAATGGATGAGGCTGGACGTGGGGTGTCCCATCCACCTGTGACAGGTGATATTCTTCTCAGAGAGTCCACCTGAAGGATACAAGACTATCCTGGGGCAACAAGAATGGAGCTGAAGACCCAGCCCCTTGTGCTGGCCCCTCTAGACCTCTCTACCTCGGGGAGGCAGGGAGCGGACCAGCTGGCTGCAATGCTTTTGTAGTCAGGCCCAAGGCTGTTTGGGGAGGAACCCAGTGAGTCCAGCAGGGTAGCCCCAGCTGAAAGCATCTGGCTTTCCTCCTGCATTGGCCTCTTTTTGTCTGCCAAGCTGGAACGTAAGTTCCACGAGGGTAGAGACCCTGCTGTCATGCGCACTGCTAGGTCCCCAGGAGCCAGCACACGGTCAAATACTTACTGAAGGATACATTAATGAGTAGATGGTGGCCTGTTTAGCTCTGGTGGCCCAGGCCTGGAGAGGTCCCCAACGTGTATGGAGGCCAGGCAGGAGGAGAGCTGCCCCAGCGCCTTCCAAAGCCTGTGTGTACTTGGAGAGAGAAGGTCAATGTGCTCTGCCAAGGAGATTGGGTAGACAGGCCCTGCTCATTCTGAGCTGAGAACCACTGGACATGCTGGGCAATAGGGTGGGGGCAGTGAGGAGGGCATTTTGATGCCTTTAGGTCCTTCCAGCCACAGTCCAAGGCTTCAGGGAAAGAAGCCAGTGAGACAGCCATGTCAACCCAACTTTCTCCCAGCGTAGGGCCAATTCCTGGCTGGTCATGAAGCATGATTTCCTCTTGGGTCAGCCCAAGCCATGGCTCTCCTCTCATGGAGATGGTCCTGCTGACACCACTGTCCCTTCTCCTGGGCTCCCTCCTCCTCCCACCTCCCTCACACTCAGTTCAGCATCCTCAGATCCAAACTCACAGAGGATGCAGGAGTGGTTCCCTGCCAGCACCCTGAGGTTCCAAGCCAGTCTCCCCAGCACATCTGTGCCTCAGGGAGGCAGCCCTCAGGGGGCAGGGGGAAGAATCCAGGGCCAGCCTTTAGTTCTAGACGCTGTGCATTCATCTCCAGGCTAAGGGACACAGTTCTCTACCAGGCTCCATTATCAACTTGCTGTGTGACCTGAGGAACTTCCTCTTGAAACAAGAAGTCGCTTCTCTCTAGAAAGCGCACCTCAGGTTCCTGCTCTGTCCTTGAAGGTTGAGCAGGTGACATCAATGAGTGAAGCAGGCAGGGTATGGTTCATGGTACGGACCCATTTTGTCTGCACATTAAACATGTAAGAATATTCTTCACTTCTGCAAGGAAAGATGCTCACTCAGAATTTCCTTAAAACATGAGGCACCAAGAAACAAAAAACCAAAACCATGAGGCACCCTTTTGCTAGAGACATGGGTACAGAGAAAAAAAGAGATGCAACAAGTGCAGTAATCAACAGTCATTGTCACTTGGTCTTGATATCAGGGAGGCTGCAGGGCACGGAGCAGACTGCAGTGAAGTGGAGGCATCAGGCCCTGTTAAAAGGGGTCAGCCCTGGGGCCGGCCCCGTGGCCAAGTGGTTAGGTTCGTGTGCTCTGCTTTGGCGGCCCGGGGTTTCGCCAGTTCGAATCCTGGGCGCGGACGTGGCACCGTTCGTCAGGCCACGTTGAGGCAGCATCCCACATGACACAACTAGAAGGACCCACAACTAAAAATTCACAACTGTGTACTGGAGGGCTTTGGCAAGAAAAAGGAAAAATAAAATGTTTAAAAAACAAAAGGGGGGAAACCCTGACTTAGGTCAGGTGAGGACAGAGTCCAGTGCTGTCAGACCTTCTGATTTCTCAGAAAAGCTGAAACACTAGATTTCTATGTGAAATCTTCAGGTTTTAAAATTTGACTTGCATTTAAAAGAAGCAAATGATGGGGACCAGACCAACCTGTCTGAATACAAATGTAACCCTTGGTCTGCTGGTTTGCAATGTCTGGGTGAACTGCAGCCTCCTGCCCCTGCTTCGACCACAGAGAAGGGTGGGCATGGACAGGCAAGAATGAGGGTTATGCACCCCCTGCACAATCCCCAGGACAGGGGATCCAGACAGGAGCCTGCATCCAGGCTGTGTCCCTATGGGGCACGTCTGCACAGTCAGCTGTACCAAGGCCCCAGGTAGGGTGGGTGACAGGCTAGCACCAGAGGGATCAAAGCCCCAGCAAGTTTCAATAACGGATGACCTCTTCCTCCCTCCAGATTAGCCAAGAGGATTGACTTCAGGAGGAAGCTGGGGGTGGGGGGCAGAAAGGGGTGGTGCATGCTGATTTCACCGGTTCTCCTCCCCTTGTGATATCTGGAGAGGAGACCAAATTCGTGAGGCTGAAGGAATCACAGTGGAGATGGAGGCCATGCACCAAGGATGTCACCTCCAGGGTCTTACTTCCAAGTATAGAGGCCCGTTATGGGTTAAATTGTGTCCCCACCACCCCCAAATTCATATGTTGAAGGCCTAACCCCAAGTACCCCAAAACGTGGCCTTATTTGGAAGCAGAGTCTTTGCAGATGTAATTAGTTACGACAAGGTCATCAGGGTGGGCCCTACTCCAACATGACTGGTGTCCTTTGTAAAAAAGTGTCTTTTGTAAAAAAGGGTAAATTTGTACACAGACACACGCAGGGAGAATGCCATGTTAACATGAAGGCAGAAACTGGGGTGATGTATCTACAAGCCAAAGAATGCCAAAGATTGCCAACAAACCACCGGAAGCTAGGGAGAGGCCTGAAACAGATCCTTCCTCATGGCCTCAGAAGGAGCCTTCCTTGCCAACTCCCTGATTGCAGACTTCTAGCCTCCAGAATTGTGACACAAGAAATTTCTGTTGCCCAAGCCACCCAGCCTGTGGGACTTTGTTACAGCAGCCCCAGGAAACGAACACAAGGCCTCAACCTGTTCCCCTGGGGTCAAGTCTAGGCCACAGAAGGAGAAGGACTTCAACCAGGAGAGAGAACAACTGAGAGAGGCACCCATGGAGATGTGGAGACGATTCTGCTTCTCCTCCTGCGCTGAGGAGGCAGCAGAAACCAGGGTCTTGCACTCAACACAGCCTTCCTACGGGGCCCTCCTTAGCACAACCCTTGGCCTACTTTGCACCCCTCCCCACCCCCAGCCATGTGAGTCCTGGGACAGCCATGCCACCTCCATGGTGAGCACCATTACCACCCTACATGTGCGGCCAGCTTCTCATTGGTGTCAACACAATTTCCTCTGAGAGACTGGAAGGAGGTATTCCATAGATGGGGGAAACTGAGCCACAGAAGGACCAAGTCACTGATTCAAGAACTCTCAAATGGTTGTTGGGAGAGCCAGGCAGGAGCCCACTTCCCCTGCTGTCTCTGCTAAGATTCTTCATGCACCTTCCCCTGCCCCCTCTAGGAGGACTCACCGGATGCTCCCAAGCCCCTGGCAGGGACTCTGCCTTAGCCCCCAGCCATCCTCCAGTGCCCCAGACCCTGTCGTCCCCAGAAAGACTTTGCTTGGAGGGTGCATGAGGGGGAGAAAAGAGAAGAACAACAGAAAGCCTGCCCTCTGCACGGCAAACAAACAAGCCGACCACAGAGGCCTTGAAAGGAGGCAGTGTGCTGAGGGGCGGGGGCTGCGGGAGGCGGGGGAGCCGGCATAAAGGAATGTTGTTCGCGAAAGCCGGGGCTGGGCACCAAGGGATGGACAGATGGCCTTTTATCCCGCAGCCTGGGTATGGCCTGAAAACCCTTTTTCTGAAATGAGATGGTGCCCCGGGCCCTGTGTCCAGCTGCCCCCACCCCATGGAGGCCCAGAGGAAGGTGGGGGCTCCAGGTGCCTCAGCAGGCCTGGGAGCATGTGGCCCTGGGCAGGTAGGAAGAGGCAGGCCCAGGGAGGAAGAGGACGGTGCTGGAGCCACAGCTGCACCAAGTGCCTTCTTTGGGAGGAAGCTTTCTGTGTTAACAAGCCCCCCGGAGGACCTCAGGGAGCAGTCTCCTCAGAGCTGCTGGTTTTCAGTAGCCGGAAATTTGGGGCAATGAAGGTAGCAGGATCTGCTTACTTCCGTTTCTAATAAGGTCCAAATCAGAAGTCAGGCCCAGCTAGGTCCCGTGGCCAAGCCTATCCTCAGAACATGTAAAATAAACTCTTTACGTGCAAAAACAAAACTAAAACAAACAACAAAACAGAAATCATAAATGGCAAGTGACAAGCCACAGAACCCCAAAACATACTCTCTTCTCACTCACAGTTACTGCAAGGCTGTTAGCTCCACCGGCCATGTCCCCGTGTTCATGGTAGGAAGACGAAAGGAAAAGAGAAAATGAGGACACTGTGCCTGAGGTGGGACCAACTTCTCCTGCTCTGGACATGTGGGGATCTAGACAAGACAGTCTCAACCTCCTGGGACCTTGAAGTCAGTTTGCCATGGACCTGGCATTGCGTCTACTCATGAAATGATGTCCCTCGGATGACATCAGCAACAAACTTGTCACCAGAAGCAGAAGCCAGCATAGATGGGCAATCCAGGACATGTGAAAAGGGGGCCAGTGGATTGAAAACACTAAATTACAGCTCAAAACTCACCCGAGTGTGCCCAGCAGTTTTCAGGCTACCAGATCCCACCATGGACCATCCGCATCCACATGGATCCTTTCCCCTTGGCCTCCAACCTCAGATTACGGCACCATTTCCAGGAAGGCATCAAGAGTAAGTGGATATGTGGTTTCTTCCAATGAAAGCCTGACTCTGGGATTTGGAGGAGCCCAAGGGGAAAACCCCAGCTGAGAGCCCGGGATTGGAGGTGGGACCTGGTGGACAGGGGCTCTTCTCTGAGGCTCTCCTCCAGGTCCTGCCTTAGAAAATCCTGCCTCATGCTGCAAGGGTAGGAAGGGTGGGATGGGAGTTTCAACTCTGATGTACAGTATCGGCAGCCTGCAGAAAATGAGTTTCTCAAGATTCATCCTTCTGTAGATTTGATGGGAGCTTTCTAGACTGCAGTCTATCAAGACTTAGACCTCACATTCTAGAGGTCTAGCTTATAGAAGGTGCTATCCACAAGGAAAATACACTTAAGCCATCTCCTCACTGACCCAACTTCTACAATGAGACAAATTTCAGATCTATCATATAGCCCTCCAATTTATAAGGATTATCTTCGAAATATTGTATTTTCCCTGTTTTTAAAGGAAAAATAAGCATTGATTTACAAACAACCTATATCACTCTTCCAGAAACAATATTGCTAAGTTTTCCTTTTACAATCTAATAACTTAATAAAGAGAAATAATTGTCGTTCTCATCATTGTTTACAAAATGGCAAAGGATTACACTGCTGAAAACAATAAAAGTCACTGAACTGTTCTACAAACAAAACAAAACAATAACAAAAAAACAACCTGCCTTACACTTACTACTTCTTTTTACTGATTCAACAATTCCCTCTCCCCCTGCCTGGACATGCAATCTTCTCCCATTTACAGTTGAGGATGTTTATGTTCAGCAAAGTTGACTGGCTTGTCTCCAGTAGAATGGTTAGTTCTGGAACACAGGACTGTTGGATTCTAAGCCTGTGTCTTCTTTTCCACTCTCATTTATCAAACCAGAACATTTCTTAAACTAGCAAAGTCTCCACAGTAAGCTCTAGAATTGATGTCTCCTCGTGAGCCTACACTCCATCTTTTATGCTTCTTAAACACCATGTCTTATATTTGTCACCATAATGGTGCTCCAGAACCAGGAGATGATGTCCTTGAACAACCCCAGGGAAAGCTGTCCTTCTGGGTGGTCAGTGCCTCTCTGATGTGGCCACAGTTCAGGGACATCACTAAATACACGATCTGGTGTGGTCAAGCAGAGAAGGCAAGAGGGAGCCATTTGTGACACCAGCTTCCCAGGCCAGAATTACCAGATGAGGACGCCATTATCCTAGAGAGAAATGCCTTGGGACTCTGGGCCACAGCTCTAGACCAACACTGCCCAACAGAACTTTCTGCAATGATGGAAATGTTCTGTATCTGTGCTGTCCAATATAGTAGCCACTAGCCATATGTATCTACTGAGCACTTGAAACGTGGCTAGTGTGACCGAGGAATTGAATTTTTATTTTATTTAACTTTAATTAATGTAAAATTAAATAGCCGCATGTGGCCAGTGTCTATCACTTTGGACTGCACTGCTCTGGACTCATATATTCAACTACTATTTGAAATCTCTACCTGGATGTTTCCTTGGCATCTGAAACTTAATGTGGCCCCAGTGAACTCTGTCCCATCGCAAACCTGGGCCCCAATCCCAGGACTCATCATTTCTATAAATCAAACTACCCGCTTGCTCATGTCAAAAACCTTGGCAACGCCCTCAACTCGTCTTTCCCTAACTCCCAACATTGAGTCCATCTTCAAGTTCTAGTGGTTCTTCCTCCAAGATATTTCCGATTTCTATCCACTTCTTTCTGACCGAATGGCCACCCAGTCCAGGCCACCTTCCTCTGTCACCTGGACAACAGTGATGGCCTCTTTGCTCTCTTCCTGCTTCCACTCTTGACACTCTTCAATTTACCCTCCATATGGCAGCCAGAATCATCAAATAAAATGTAGACCAACTTTTTCAATCTTCTGCTTAAGATCCTCGAGTGGCTGCCCAATGTACAAGACCTAAACCCTTACAAAGACCCATGAACCTTATTGAGACGTGGCCCCTGCTCACCTCCCCACTTTACCCCACACCATGCTCCCCATGTTCACAATGCTCCAGCAACACCAGAGCCTCTTTTTGGATTCCTGACGTCACCAAGTCCGGTTATACCCCAGGGCCTTTGCACTTGCTGTTCCCTATACCTAGACTGGTTTTTGTTTTTTACCCCATTCTTCTAACGACAGCTCCTTTTCATCCATCAGATGTCAGCTCCTCAGAGAAGCCTTCTCTAACCACCCTCACCAGAAGCTGCAGCTGCTACTCTGTCGCAGCCCCCTGTTCTAAAATATATTACCTATTATGTTGTATTTGATATATAATACATGTATATATTACATATAAGATATATATACACAGACTGTTTTATTTTTTTTAAGATTGGCCCTGTGCTAACATCTGTTGCCAATCTTCCTCTTCTTTTTTTTCCTTCCTTTTTTCCCCAAAGCCCCAGCATGTAGTTGTATATCCTAGTTGTACATCATTCAAGTTCTTCCATGTGGGACGCCGCCATAGCATGGCTTGATGAGCTGTGTGTAGGTCTGCGCCCAGGATCCAAACTGGCAAACCCTGGGCCGCCAAAGTGGAGCACGCGAACTTAACCACTTGGCCACAGGGCAGGCTCCCAGACTATTTTAAATATATATGTATATAGATAAACTGCATTCTGTTGTTGCCACCTGTAATTGTCCTTTCTGCCTCTCTGCCTCCACTGGCAGCTACACCTCGTGAAGGCAGCAGCCAGTCATCTTTTTCTCCCCAGCACCAAGCGCAGTCCCGGCGTGAGGAGACGTCCACCATGTTTGTGGTTGGATAGAGGAAGGAACGGTGGGGAGAAGAAGGCAGCCCTGCAGCCTCCTGGAACCACTTGGGGCTTTGCCAGCCTCATCGTTGACAACTGTCTGTTCCCGGCCAGGGTGCATGCCTCCAGCACTGCTCTCATCAAGATGAAGATGGAATGAAGGTAGCAGGTTGATATAGACCCTACATGCTCTAGCTGAGGGAAGGGGCAACTCTGAGAGGCTAGAATGTCACCACTCTCCACTTCCTCCAGAGGGGTGAGTGGTCTTGCCCAAGAGGGTCTGAGCACATAGCAACTCAGGTTCTGAAAACATCCATCCCTCATCACCTAATAGGAATCTACCTTAGCAGACACCGGGGCCCATAAGCATTCTATTTCAGTGTAATCTATATGTTCTGTATTACAGATCTCATTGCAGCCACACAAAGTCCTGTAGGGATGCAGGGAATAAGGAAACCAAGGCTGGGAGAGGTTAAATGACCCACACATTGTCACATAGCCAACAAGACCCAGAGCTAGAAGCAGAGCATGGGGCTTGGGTTGCAGATCCCAGGCTCCTCCTCTCTCCCTGAAGGCAACAGAGTGGGCTGCCCATTCAACACCCACTGCATCACTGCTCTGTGCCGAGCTCCACGCTGGGAGCTTGGGGATGCTGATTCTCTAGTAATGCCAAGAGATCTGCCCACTGAGCCACTTTTAGTGCCTCCAGTTTTTCCATCTCCATTTTACCTCTGCCCTTAGCCCTCTAGAACAGCGGGTTGCAAAATTTATGGTGCTTCTGAGCCACAAAGAACGCTCGTTAAAAATACAGATTTCTGGGGTCTTGCCTTTAGAGATTCTGACTTTGTAGATTTGAGGAATGTCTCAAGAATATGGATAGATATGTGTGGATCTGTATGCTCATTAATTCTTTAATTTAGTTACCTGTGTGTTTTTTCACTCAAATGAAATATCAAACTTTTCACACAAGTCTTAAATATTGGCATCTCTGTCGCTACTAGAGTCACTTTTCTGAAATATAACACAGCTCTCCAGTGCGCATCATATCCACTTCCATCTAGGTTGTTCGAGCGGCAGAAGTTGTTTAATGATATCCAGCCTGGGAGGAATAGCACCTCTCACCCCGAACCCCCACCAAATTCGTGTTTACCTGGAATCTGTGAACGTGACTTCATTTGGAAATAGTGTCTTTGCATTAATCGAGTTGAGATGAGATCGCACTGGCTTAGGGTGGGCTCTAAATCCAACAGGACTGGTGTCAGAAGAAGAGGGGAAATTTGGAGACACAGACGCAGAGACACGAGGAAGAATGCCCTAGCACGGGTGCAGGCAGAGGCTGGAGTGACAGAGCTACAAGCAAGAACACTAAGGGTTGCCAGCCCCACCAGAAGCTAGGAAAGAGGCAAGAAGAGATTCTTTCTCTGAGTCTCCAGAAGGAAACAACCCTGCTGACACCTTGATTTTAGACTTCTAGCCTTTAGAACAGGGAGAAAAGAAATCTCTGTTGTTCTAAGCCACCCAGTTTGTGGTACTTTGTTACAGCTGCTCTAGGACACGAACACAGTTTCACTGGATACGGGATGCCTTGTTGCACATGACCATTCGCACGCTGTTATTTCGTTTTATTTTATTTTTCCACTCAACCTTTAAGAACATGTCTGTAAGTGATGTCCACAATGTAACTTAGTATTTTTCCAACATTTTATGATGAAAAAATTCCAACACGCAGTCAAGCTGAATCTCACCATGAACAGTCGTAATGCCACCACCTACCACCTACTATTCACTTTACACTATTTCTTTGTGTTTTTGGGGGGTTTTTTTTTTGGTGAGGAAGATTTGCCCTGAGCAACATCTGCTGCCAATCTTCTTCTTTTTGTCTGTGAGCCACCACCACAGCATGGCCACTGACAGATGAGTCGTATAGGTCCAAGCCCAGGAACCAAACCTGGGCCGCTGAAGTGGAGCACACCAAACTTAATCACTAGGCCACCAGGGCTGACCCCACTATTTCTTTGTAAAAATAATCTTTAAAGGCTTCTGTATCCCAACATCTAGCTCTTGCAGCCACGAGGGCGTATCCTTAGGAGCAACTCCTAAATATGAATTAAATTTACTTGCCTCTCCTTTTTTAAAAAAAAAAATGGGTATAATTTTCATATAATAAAAAATTACCAATCCTAAATTGGATAAATTTTGACAATTACATGCCTGCTTGTAGCCAATACCCAAATCAAGATGTAGCACATTTCCATCATCCCAGAAAAGTCCTGAGAATTTAATAAGCTCCTCGGATTTTGATGAAAGGAAGACAGAGGATAAGTATCCAGGTCCCTCTGCCAGAGAGACAAGACGTTTGAGATTTACAGAAATTTCCAAGCGAGGTGCCAAGTTCCCTGTTTGCAAACACAACTGCTTCCCTGCTCTCCTAGCATCTGGCTGCTCACACACACAGAGAACTTGACCTCAGGCCCCTCCTCCAACCCCAGGCTGCGAATACAGTGCAGGAAAGGTACACAGGACCCACCAGCATGGAGTTCCAGCGGCAAGGCTGCTTCCAGGAGCTCCCTCCACATCCCTCCCCAACCCTGCCTTCCCTGAGGAAATCGCTACCATTCCATGACCACCGCTTGGACACCCACTTTTGACCCCCCCCCCCCCCCCCCCCGCCATGGGCTCACTCACTGGGGCTTGTCCCCTGTGTGGGCTTCCTTGAGCCACTTCCTGCCTGCTCTAGCTCCACACAACCTCAGGGTCCAGGGTGCACCAGGCAGCCCCAGGCCCTCAAAGTCAGACTCGATTGTGTCTCCTCAAGGCCAGCAACATGGCCCAGAAATAACGCTCAGCTCTGGTCCCGCTCTTTGCTTTCTCTAGTGGAGCAGGTGGGAGCAGAATCCCTGCTGGAATGAAGCAGAAAGAGGGGAAAAAAAAAACCACACTAACAGCTAAAACCCAATAAAAAACAAGTGATTTCACTGGTACAGAAAAGAGTCCAAAAATAGACCAAAATATATCCGTGAATGACTGATGAGCGATAAAAGTGTTTTTTAAATCAGTAGGAAAAGAAAGATTATTCCATAAATCTACTACGATAACCAGTTGGTCATTTAGAAAAACATAAACTTAAAATAATCCCTATTTTGTTCCTTATACCAAAAAAGTTTCAGTAGATAAAACATTTAAACAAAAACAAACAAACAACAACAAAAACATTAAAAATTATTAGCAGGATACTAAAGTATTTTTATTTTTGTGTATAAAATCTTAAAGTAGAAGTGGTCTTTCTAAGAATGATAAAACTTGATATCTTTACTACATGGAAAATTTAAAGGTTTAAGTGGAGAAAAAAACATTAAACAAGTCAAAAGACAAATGAAAACTGGAGAATAAATAGTAATGTGTATGATGGAAAGTAGGCTAATGTTCTTTCTATATAAGGAATGATTATAAATCAATAAGAAAGAACAAATATCTAACAGAAAGATGGACAAAGGAAGAGGCAAGTTACCAAAAAGGTGCAAATAGTTTAGACACATGAAAAGATATTCAATCTCTCTCATAGTTCATATAAATAAAATTTAAACAGGGAATAATTTTTTCACCCATTGGCAGAGGTTAAAAATACTGGTAATACACAGCATCTGGTGAGCGTGTGGAGAAATAGGCATTCTTACATGTTTTTGGAGGAGTTTAAATTGGCACAACCTTTTTAGGAGGTCAGCGTGTTTGACCCACTGATTAATCAGTAACGAAGAGCACAGAGAGTGAGTCACGTGTCAGGGCCAGGAGCGCCTGCTCCCCTCTGAGAATCTCCCTCACACGCATCCACCCCTCCCCGCACGTCACCCTAGAAGGCAGAGGTAGTTTATGAGGTCTAGAAAGCCATCCGATTCAGCTCGAGAGCCCCCCTCCTCTGTCTCCAAGGCCTGACTTCAGCCCAGTCAGAAGGATCAGAGGGAACCCTATACTGCACCCTATTGCTCTTAGCTCCCCAAGAAATGCATTTGCTTCCCATTGGTTCAATCTCACGCCTAAGATTTGTTCCTAATGGGTGTGCAATGGAAATTGACTGGGCACTTGGAGACCACATTCCATGATCTCTTAGCGCTAAAGGTTTCTAATCTATGAAATGGGAGAATTGACACCTGCCCCACCTATCTTATGGGCTCAAATAGAAATCAAAGGGAAAATATTTTGAAAAACATAAATTGCTATGCAAACTTAGGTGTGTTATTATTAGTTCTAAAAGGATCATTGTTATCCAAGTGTTCTTTATCTGAGTCCCTGGAGATTCAAGTTGCAAAGGACAGAAAAAAATCACCTTAATACTCAACTATTCATGAGTCAGCTGACCACTTATAAATTTATTTCCTCCTCAGATACTGACCACTACCCCCCAAACCCCCCAGTCCCCCTAGGAGAAGTGATGGTGGGGGCTGCTATCATCTGAGAAAATATGATGTAACAAAATGCAAACTGACCACAAAGGGAAATTGAAAATACAGGAAATTTCATGAGGCCAATGAAAGTGATAGAAACCGTTTTACTCACAATTCCATTGCCAAATAAAAATCTGGCAGTGTTAGGCCAGTTAACACTGAAAAACAGGCAATTAACAAAAGATGAGCTTCTTCAAAAGAGAACGACTTGTTTATCAAAGGATCAAGAGAAACCCTCAGCCCTAAAATACTCTTGCTAAAACAACCCTCGTTATGACCTCGTTATGCTGTGAAGGCCAGTGTGAAGTTTAGAATGTCACGTTGTGCTTTCACACTGTTTTGTTAGAAAAGCCACGTGTGCACAAAAACAACACTCCTTGATTCATTATTTGCTCAATGTAAGAATGGGCATGCAGTTGCAGTCTTACTTTTGCTGTCAGGTTACAATAAACTAAAAAAATATTTTTCAGTTTCGCTTTTCAGGATAATCAATTTCCCTCTTCCAACCTCCTGGCCCATTTTCTGTGAAATATTGGTCTTCATTTAAAATAGATTCACTTTTCGAACTAGTGTTTTCAGGTTCTTTGGATAAATACTCAGAAGCGCAATTGCTGGATCATATGGTATTTCTATGTTGAATTTTTTGAGAACACTCACATGTGGAAGATAAACAAACAAACACATAGATGTAGAGAACAGATTGGTGGTTACCAAAGGGGAAGGGGTTGCGGGGAGGGTGAGAAGGGTAAAGTGGCACATAAGTATGGTGACAGATGGAAACTAGACTTTTGGTGGTGAACATGAGGCAGTCTATACAGAAGCCACAAGATAATAATGTACACCTGAAATTTACGCAATGTTATAAACCAATGTGACCTCAATAATAATAAAACAAAAGTAGACTCACTTTAAGTGACCTTTTATCCTAGGAGTCAAGGACTTTCCCACTTAGGTGCAACAAACGACTGAACTTTTTCGGGCACCCTATCTCCAACCTACACTGGGCACTCCAAAGGGTCCTGTCTGGGACGAGAGAGAGCAATCACGAAATCAGGCTGATCTGGCCTTTCCCCTGGCTGGGGGGATGCAGGATCATGGAAGCTGTATTTATTCAGCCCCTTATAGGTGCTCCTTATTCCTCCGGGACAGCCAGTCTCAAAGTACGCGCCTTGAATTGACTTAAAAATTTGAAGTCTTTCTTTGACCTTTGTGGATAAATGATGCCCATTTCATAGACTTTCATTATTACCTAAGACTAGGGGCTATTTATTAGCAACTAACTGAGTTATTATGGACTACTAACATTTGGCATTTATAAAACTAAAACTAGCCAGAGACCCCTAAAAACCCTGATTCCATTTTCCAGTGGGAAATCTGAGCCTCATGAGATGCTAAGCAATGTTGAAAAGGCTCTGCTGGGCACAGAAGAATGTAGAGAACCAGAACTCTACACCTTTTAAATTTTATTGCTTTTAAAGGAGAAATTATGCCTAATTCACTTAGGTAATCATCAACCAAGTTTGTTGTAGATTGCGTGGTTCACTCTAAGTGTGTAGTCACATGTATTTGTGACGAAACTTCTGGCTACTTGTTTTCCTGTGACAAAACTTTAAGACATTCTGTACGCATCATAGTGCAAATATCTTACAACAAATCCCCCTAAATTTGCTTGATCTGGTAATGCTAATTAAATACCTTGCAATATACATCAAGGTAAGAACCAAAGTATTTGGATAATTATGTTTTGGGGCAATGCTTCACAACACAAAATCCTGAATATGAGCTTTACATTTCTCAATAATAAACTTCACGAGCGTTGCCAGCATCAAGTTTGTTGTGCTCCAATTTTTTTTACCATGACTGAGCTCTTTTTCCACTGGGGAACAGGAGCAGGTGGGGAGAGTGGTTTTTAGTCTTCTGCCATCTTAGACGAGCAGCAATCAGAGAAGAGGGAGGGAGAACCATTGTTCTGAGACTACTTGCTTTAGAGAAATTTACATAAAAATATACAGGAAGAGTAAACGGAGGTGGAAATCCAGGCAACCCGGGTCCTGCCCATGCATGTCATCCAGACACTCACAGCCCCATGGGGATTGGTCACAGCCCTGAGAGCAAGGAGGGCTCTTGCTTGGCATTTTCTATGGTTAACTTCACTCCTACCCTTGTAGGGGTCTCATGGGCAAGGGTGAACCGCAGTAGCCTGGTATGGAAGTAAATAAGTGAGGGCAAAGGCAGAAGTGAGTGACTCATCTGACAGCCCTTCATCCTTTCCATCAACTCCCAGCCCTTATAGCTAATAAAGAAGAAACTGGAAAGAGTTTGTTTTTTTGTTTGTTTTACATTTTAATTCTAGAAGTATCTTGTGTGTGCTAATTTTACCATTTTCCTTTTCAGTTATGCACATATCTCAGTTTTTCAAGCAGCTCATTCATTCATTTATTCAGACATTTATTACTTCCTGTTGGCATGCACCAGTGTAATGGTGTGTCCTAGCGAAACCCAGATGAATCAGACAATTCCAGTGTTCAGAGCTTATAGTTTAGTAGAGAAGATAAGACGCGTAGTGAAAATATAGTAAGGAAGAACATTATGAATGCTGTAATGAAGGTATGGGCAAAGTGCTATGAGAGTTTGGAAGAAGGAGAAAATCAATTCTAGATGGGGAGGTGAGGAGAAGCTATATGGAGGAAACAGCATTTGAGCTGGACTTAAAGGATGTGGCAATGGGGAGCCATTGAAGGCTTAGGAATATAGCCATAACATAACCAAGTTCTCTTTAGAAAAGTTTACAAGAAATGGGGTGCAGAAAGCATTGACAGGTAGAGACCTGCCCAGGAGACTTCTGCCATAATGAGCATAATGGGGCTCTGGCCAAAGTAGGGTAGCAGTGGGGAGTTATCCGGGAAGGAAGACTAAGGAGGCTAATGGGATTAGCACATGGTCTGTCCAAACCATCGACACTCCTTTTTCCAGTTATTCCTCATTTTTCCCCTTCTACAGCCTATGGATTCTCTAGGGCAAAGCAGACAATGGAGACAGGTGCTGTTAAAGTAAGAAAAACACAGGTAATCTCCCAGACGTAGTATTGCGTGAAAGAAGCTGTACAGCAGAATGCACACTGGATGATTCCATTTAAGCTTTGTGCACCTTTCCGGGAAATGAGAAGCAAGAGAAACCAGCAATGGAGACTGAGAAGTAATGACCAGGGGTATAGGTGGTGAAGAAGGTAGAATAATGCACCCCCCTCCAAAGTCTATGTCCCAATACCCGGAACCTGTGAACGTGTTACCTTACATGGCAAATGGGACTTTGCAGACATGATTAAGCCGACCTTGAGATGGGGAGATTATTCTGGATTATCTGGGTAGGCTCACTGTAATCACAAGGGCCCTTATGAGTGAAAGATGGAGGCAGGAGAGTCAGAAAAGGAGAAGTGACAGGAGAGCCGAGGTCTGAGCAATAGCCGGCTGGGGGCCATGAGCCAAGGAATACAGGCAGCCTGTACAAGCTGGAATAGGCAAGAAAACAGATTCTGCCCTAGAGCCGCCAGAAGGAAGGCTGCCCTGCCAACTCATTTTTGACCTCTGACCTCCAGAACTATAAGAGAATACATTTGTGTTGCTTTAAGTCACTGAGTTTGTGGCAATTCATTACAGCAGCAACAGAAAACGAATGCAGGTAGAAACCCAAAAGGAGGTGGTACCCAGAAGCCAAGTGAAGACAGTGTATCAGGGAGGAGGGAGTGACCTCAGTGACAAGAGCTGCTGCCAGACCAGGTGGATTAGGTGAGAACTGACCACCAGGTTTAGTGAGGTGAAGGTCCGGATGAGCCCGGCAAGGGCAGTTTCAGTGCTATGGGGGGTTTCAGAGAAAATAGGGAGCTTATTACATGTCCGTCTAAATTAATGAAGACAGCAGATGGCCCAGTGACGAGTGTGTGTCATAAGGAGAATAAACAAACAAGTAAGCGGAAGATGAGGGATGCTGCTCAGGCATCAGTTTGGGTTCTTGCCTGGGAAGATTTCCCAGGAAACCTTGGGATTTCTGTTTCTGGGATTCCTATTTGTTTCTTTATTTCCCCCAGAGAGTCCTAATTTCTGACCTTCCCCCCAATTTGCATCTCAAGGGCCCTTCATTCACTGATTTCTGGGATGACACTAGGGAGCACTCCTGGAGCCTGTGTTTACCCCGGTGTCATATGGAAACACAGTGACCTGGGTCCCTGGACCCTTTACCAGCTGGCCCTAAGTTCATCCTCCAGGTATGACTCACCTGGTTTCAAAGAATAAACTCATCTATGTGGCAAAATAGTGAGATTTGTAGGTAGAGATGAAAAGCCAGAGCTTGAAATTCCCTGGCAGGTAGCAAAGGATGGCAGCTGCTGATTGGCTAGGCAGGCTCAATGGGAAGCCCTTTTTGTTGGCTAAGCAGATCTCAACCCCCTTCAGTTAGCAGACTTAACATGTCCACTCCACTCTGCAGGCAGGAGCAGTCTGGCAAGTTTCCCAAGCATCAGCTTTTACTTGAATTCTCAACTCAGATCAGCTTTCCAAGTTGGGCTGTGCTCAAGATGGTCTGGAGGAGCCCGGGGTGGGAACCCCAAGTCTTCCTGCACCTAGCTCTCCTGCCTATTGTCCATCCCTATTTAATTACTCAGGTCCTAAAGCTCCGAATGGCCAGGCCCCAAAGCCTGGCAGAACCACATATGGCAGAATCTGTGGACTTCTCAGCCACTCAGAAAGAGATTCACGCTGTGGGATTAGGACCTTCAGACATCAGAGTTATCCCGACCGCAGTGGCTGGGGTGTCAAGCCTTGCCCTCCTCCAGGGTCTTCTCAAACAGAGGGTTTTTATCCAGGAGCATGGTCAGATGTTTGCCCACCAGAGGAGCTCTCAAGGTCTGTGTGTGTGAGGCGGGGAAGTATGAGCCGCCCTTTGACATTATTATCCTCTTGGCGGCAGGTTTGGGGTAAGGAAAGATTCCAGTTGGACTGTGACGAAAACTGTAGCTTTCTCACCAGAAAAATGCACCACCAGGCATTTTTACACACAATTTCATCTCTTTCATCAATCCCAGAAAATGAACCACAAACCCCAGAGTTAAAAAGTTCTGCTCCATATGTTTTCCAAGGTGTGATCAATATTCCACTGATGATGCCCAAGATGATCTTAGGGGATACGAGGATAAGCATTTCTGGTTTTAATAGAAATATTTATTTCATTTATTTTAAAGTGCATATAAAACCTGTGCTCTTACTTGTATTATTGCCTAGGGTAAGTAAATGGTAAAATAAAAAGTGAGTCTACTTAAAGATAAATATTAAATATAATAGTTTACGTGGTATGCCATTTCAGAAAAAACTGGGACAGTAATTTGTGGAGGACCTAAGTCTGAGAAACACAGTATCTACGGCCTTGGGAGGAGGTTTGGACCCAAAGTTCTCTCCTTTCCTATTTCTATTTTTCTTTCTTTCTTTTTTTTTTTTTTTTTAACAGAAATGCTAGTCACAGCTCAATAAATGGACTTCATGCCCCACTAACAAGGTGAGCTGCAGTTGGAAGAACACTTCTCCTACCTGAACTGGGAGTGAGGAGCTTGACCCTGCTGGCCCCTGAGGGCCAAGGCTCAGCCATCACTCTTTTACTTGCTCAAGGCAGGCAGCTCAGCTTCCCCAAGTCCAAGGCCACAGCCACAGCAGACCTTGTTTCATCCCCACAGTATGTTGGCCCAAACAAGTTTGACTTGTTTTGTGTGTGTGTGTGTCTTCGTGTTAGTGTGAATGTGTGTGTAAGTGTGTACACAGAGGGGGTGTGGCAAAGTGGGGAAGAGGAGAAACCAACGGGGCCAGGACTTCTCCATGGAAATTCCACAGCAGACCTCTAGGATGTTCCCCTCCAAGGACTACGCTTGGGAAGAAGCATCCCTAGGAAGGGCACCATTCAGAAATGAGGCCCAAACAACAGAGCTGGTTCATGACACTCCCCTTCCCCATCAGCACCCCTCCTGGTCCTCACATTACAGGAACCAGGCTCTAACCTCAACAGGTGTCAGTACCCCTGGTCAGCATCCCTGTTCCAGCAGGAGGAGAGGAGAGAGGTGGAGAAGGTAGCATGGGGGTTGCTCGAAAGGCTTAGCTAGGGAGAAGAACAAAAATGTCTTGTCTCCATTCAAGCCTTAAGAAGAGGGCTTCTCTCCAAAAGGATACCCCTCTCCAGATTTCTCCTCTGACTACCTCTCTCCCCCAGTTTAAAGACAACCCTACACTATCTTCTAGAACAGAAATCCGTAGACAGAAGCCAATAGGCAACCAGAGTATTGGGCAAATATGGCCACTGGTCAAGTTTGGGCCATGGGTTTGTAAATATGTTGTAGTTTTTAGTTTTTTCCCACATCCTCAGATTGGGCCCCGATATAAGAATGCCTGCAACATGGCCACACTGGGATTCTTGGGGTAACAGGTGAGTACAGGGGTAGGAAGCAAATTTGTCTGAGTCCTCCCTGAGGGTCAGGTAAGATGAAACAAAGCAAAACAAAATCAAACCAGAGTACTGGGTGGTTAGCGGAGCTGGCAGGTGGAGTCACCTAGGGCAGCTGGCCAGGAGTGATGCTCACGATGGTGCTGAGAGGAGAAGCCACACCCTAAGGCTCCTGTTTATAGGACACAGTGACAATGTAGGATGGCTCCCATGAGCCGTCACAAGCCTGGAAGTCTCTTGTATTCTGGTCCCAACCTCTCGTTTCCTACACTCAGCTTTAGTTATATCTATGGCTAAACCTTCTGCCCCTTCAGGACGACTCGACGCCAAACATCAACTTCCAAGATTAAATTGGGCTCCCACTGCACAATGCTGAGTCCTGGCATTTTACCTATGAAATCTCCCCAATTCAACCCCTTTCTCCCCTCCGTCGCAGCCACCATGGTGCAAGCCACTGTTACCTCTTGCCGGGGCTACACAGAAGCCTCCTGCCTAGTCCTTTACTCCACTTGTGCTCCCTCTATTCCTTCTTGGCACTGCAGCCAGGGTTCTCTTCCCAAGATGCAAATACGACCACGCCACACCCCTGCTTGAATCCCTTCCCTGGCTTCCCGTGGTCCTTAGAATAAAGTCCCAAATCCTGACCACAGCCTAGGAGGCCCTGCATGATGTGGCCCTGGCTGATCTCCGGCCTCCTCCCACATCCGTCTCCTTGCCCACCAGCCTCTGGTCACATTGGTTTTATTTCTATCCCTTGACTGTGCCAAGCCCTTCCCCTTCAGAGCCTTCACGCATGCTGTTCTGTCTGGAATGCTCTTCCCGCCACACTTTACCTGGCTAAGCCCTATCCATCGAATAGCTCAGTGTAAATGTCACTTTCACAAGAAAGCTCTCCCTTGAACGCCTCCTCTCCAGCTCTGTACTCTGACAGCAGTAAGTAATTAAATAATTACTGTGCAATTAGTATGTTCCCTCCCCTTTTCCCCTTTCTTATTAGACTGTTAGCTCCATGAAGACCATACTGGTTTTGTCCATTGGTGTCTCCCCAGTGCCTAGCTCAGTGCTGCCAACCATTAAGGGACCAAGTGAGTGAGCGAATAAATGACTGAAGAATTAGGCAAGATGGCCCAGTGAGGAGCCACCTGGAACAATGAGAAGCAAGTCCTCTCATCCAAAGATCTAAAAGCACTTGCTGGGACCATCTTGAAAGCAAGAACTAGAAGCAGCGAACAACTGTTGGTTTATGTCCAAGCATGGTGGCCCCACTGTCACCAGTCCTACAGTCAGGCCCGGGGCAGGCCAGAGGAGTTGGTTCGCCCCTGGCCCAAGCCTATCTGGAGCCCTGTGGGTAGTGGCCATCTCCCCTGCCCAAAGACCCCTGGGATGGAGACAGCATCGATTTTGGAGTCAGGTACACTTGGCTTTTCCACTAACTAGCTGTTTGACCTTGGACAAATTACAGAGCCTCCTTGAGCCTCAATTTCCATATCCTAAAATGGGGATAACAAAACCTACTCCAGGGTCAGTTAGAGGCTTAAGGCCATAATGAGCTGTACTGCACAGCAGCATGCAGCTCAAAGTGAGAATCCCTTCTCCCTCCGCAAAACTGGCTCACGGCTGTCATTTCACTCTCTTAGACACCCAAGGCAGCACACCAGACAAGGAATAAAGGGAGCTCTGAGGGGTCGGAGGACACAGTGCACCCAAGACACTGCCCCAACCTCTCCACCCACCTAGGGGAGCGCTAGTGCCAGACTAGGGCGGCACCAGGAAATCCAAACTAGCTGAGAAGGGTGATATCCGTGCCTTTTGGAAGCAGGAGTAGGGTGAGATAGGAAGAAGAGGACAGGTGAGCTTGGAAGCTACTATTCAAACAGAAGTGAAGAGCGGTTGCAAAGAGGGAGAGGCTGATAAGGAAACAGGAAGGAAAGACCGGGCTTTTGAGGGGGCTGGGAAAGGTGATCCAAGCTGTCAGATTACAGAAGCTGCTGAAGAAACAAGTAGGAAGGAGGGGGTAACTCGGAAGGTGGGAGAAGCAGCAGATAGAAGAGGGTCGGGGGAAAGCTGGGAGAGGAGGGGCAAGGGCCTGGGAGCAGGGAGCGGGGTCAGTGACCTGTTACCTGGAGAGAAGAGAGGGGAAGTGGAGGCGAGGGCGGAGGCTTCACCTTGCGTCCCTCCTAGAGGGCAGGTGAACGGGGCTGGCTGGGGAGTAGAAAGTTGGGGGAGGGAGGAGGAAGGTGGAAGGTGTGTGACCCCCGGACGGGCTGTACCTGAGGGTCTCCCAGCAGGTCGCCCACGTAGTACTGCTCCAGCCAGCGGCGCGCGTTGGCCGAGTGCCGGTGCGGCGGCCCGTCCAGGTCGGCGCTAACGTCCTGGCCAGCCCGTGCCCGCAGCAGCTGCTCGCCCCCCGGGTGGTGCCGGACGAAGCCGGTGAGGTCGTAGAGGCGGGCCCCGCAGCGGACCCAGCAGTCCCCGGCCGCCAGGCGCCGCTGGACCTCGGCTGCGGAGAAGGAGGCGGCGGGGGGCGGAGCGGGGGCCATGGCGGGAGAGCGGAGCTCGCAGCTCGAAGCCCGGGCGTCTGCTCGGCGGCTGCCCAGCGCGCCTCTTAACATCCCCTGAGCTCGGCCGCCTTGACGGGCCGGCCGCCGCCGCACCTGCTCATTTGCATGCCGCGCTCCTATTGGCCGCCCCGCGGGACGCTGCCGGAGCCCGGAGGGGCCCCCTTCCCCATTGGCCGGCAGGCAGCCCGGACAGACCAGCGAGGGGCGGGCCAGGCGCTGCCCGGCGCCCGCCAGGTGGCCCTAGGCAGGTAGAGGGCGCGCCCGCCAGGTGTGTCCCCTCGCTGGAGAGCGAAGGGGGCGGGCGGATGCAGGCGGGGCGCGTCTTCCTGTCGCTGCGGCTGTCCGGCCCGACATCCTCGGTGGTCTGATCGCCCCTGGAATAACTCTTCTGCTGCCTTATGGGAGAAACTTGCTGTTTTCGATCCTCAGGCTCCAGGGCAGGGCGAGGACTTGAGTAGGGCGGGTGAGGCACTGGCTTCCAGAGCAAATTTTAAGGGGGCGCCCCCAAATTCAGAAGTCACATTGCATAATATTTTAATATAATATTTTAAAAATCATATCGTTTCACAACAATATGAATGTACATAATGTCACTGAACTGTAAATTTAAAAAAGGTTAAGATGGTAAATTTGTTATGTATATCTTACCACAATAAAAATACATATAATAATTTTTTATAAATCATATTGGCAAACTAGAGCCTGTGGACTGGCCACCTGTTTCTGTAAATAAAGTTTTATTGGAACCAGGACTAGTGAGGCGATTGAGGCAGGGTGGTGAAAGTGAAGGGTTGGATCTTGTATTTAATATTAAAATGTTTTGGTATTTTGTTCATCATGGATTTTTGGCATTAATTTTGACTTTTTAAAACACCTCATTGAAATATTCTTTTGGTTTTTTATTTTTATTTTTTGGATGAGGAAGATTAGCCCTGAGCTAACATCCGTTGCCAATCCTCCTCTTTCTGCTGAGGAAGATTGGCCCTGAGCTAATATATGTGCCCATCCTCCTCCACTTTATATGCGGGACGCCTGCCACAGCATGGCTTGATAAGCAGTGTGTAGGTCCACACCCGGATCCAGGCAGCGAACCCCCAGCCCCGGAGCAGAGAGCACCAACTTAACCACTACACCATGGCCTGTCCTCTTCATTGAAATATTCTTTATCTTGATTACTGAGTTTTTTGGCGTGCTCTTGAATTTTGTGCCCAGAGCGACTGCCTCGCTTGCCTCACTCTTGTCTGGCCATGGGGGGAGGACCCTGAGGGGAGAACAGAGAATCCTGTCTCCATTATAGAATGGGAAACAGGGACCTAAAGGAGTAAAGCCTCGGGGTCATGCTAGATGGAAAGGAAAACAGAGTGTGCTCATCCGGTTTTGTTTATAACAGGGAAGAACTGCACACAACTTTATTTGCCCAGCAATTGGGGATCTCACTTGAACTCATGATTTGTAATCAAGGGATCCTGATACTGAGGCTGCTCCATTCAGTTGGCCTCAGTCTCTCTCAGGAAAAGGTATTTTTTGGATCACCCTTGTTTATACTTTTCTGGGAATGGGCATCTGTGCCCGGCCAGCGCTGTGGGGAAGTCTGGCCCAAGTGCCTCAGGGATCACCCCAATAATGAATGTGCCCAAGGTCAGGATATTTGTCCCTTCCTTCTCTCCCTTCCAAGACTTTCCTAGCTCACCCTCAGGGAGTAGGCAAGAGATGGGCTGAGTCTGTGGTTCTGTTATTGAACTGCTGTCCAACAGACCTGGAGACTTTAGGTGACTAATGTTGCTTTTCTCGAGTGCTGAATACCTTCACCCCACTTCCACGCCTACTCTGTTCCATATGCAAAAGCAATCAAGCACCCACTCCTAGGTGTCTTCGGGTACTTCCTGCTGAATATCTGTGGGACATCCCCTTTGGATTTCTCACCATTGTCTTCAACCCCTATTTTCTGAAGCTGAACAAACAATTTAGCCATCTTTGGAATTGTAACACACCTCTTGCCATAGTAATTCCACTTGTAGAAATTTGACCTTACAGATAGACTGCATACAGGTGTATCCATAATGATGTTAATTGCAACATTGTTTATAGACTAGAAACAACCCAAATGTTCATTATTAGGGAGGACTGATTAAATTAATGATGGTATCTTCAGACAGTGAAATAACTATGTAGCCATTAGAAAGAATGAGGTAAATCTATATATACTGATATGGAACAATATCTAGGACACGGTAAATGGAAAACAACAAGAATGGCGTGTATGGTATGCTAACAATTATTTTGCTGTTTTTAATTCTTTAATCTTTAAACACACTTTGAACGCAAACAAAAGAGTATATGTAAGTTTTAAAGCGAAAAATAGCATAATTGACTCACTGAATTTACCTCCCAACCAAAGAGCTAGGACATTACCAAAAACTTGCACCCGCTTCTGCCCTCCAATCCTTCTATCTTTCTGCCTTCTCCCAAGAAGAAACCACTGTCCTGACTTTTGTGCTTATCCTTCCTTTGCTTTTTTTTTTTTTTTTGAGGAAGATTAACCCTGAGCTAACATCTGCTGCCAATCTTCCTCTTTTTGCTGAGGGAGACTGGCCCCGAGCTAACATTTGTGCCCATCTTCCTCGACTTTATATGTGGGACGCCTGCCACAGCATGGCTTGCCAAGCGGTGCCATGTCCACACCCGGGATCTTAACCAGTGAACCCTGGGCCACCGAAGCAGAACATGTGAACTTCACTGCGCCACTGGGCTGGCCCCCTTTTGCTTTTTATTTTTAATATTTTTATCAAATCTATCTGTATGCCTATACAATATGTTGTTTAGATTAGCTTGTTTTTGAGTTTTATGAAAATCACATGATACTGTATTTTGCTTTATGTGGCATTGTATATTTTACTCGATATCATTTTAAGCTTCATCCATGTTGCTGAGGGTCACTGTAGTTCATCAATTTTCATTGCAGTGTCATTTTCCACTATGTGAGTTTATTCACCCATTTTCCTTTATTATAGATAGAAATTTGACTTGTTTCTTTTTTTCTGTAATGAGCGTTCTTGTACATATGGGGAAGAGTTTCTGGAACCAGTATACTCAGGAATGTAGCTGCTGGGTCCTAGGGTATGCAAGTGTTCAAATTTAGAAATCAATGTAAATTAAATTCTAAGTGGTCATCCATTTTACGTCTGCATGAAAGATGTATGACAATCCCTTGCCCTAAGTCTGGTGACAAGGTGAGGACGCCCAGTCTCCTCACTTACATTCACCGTTGTGTTAGAGGTCTTGGACAGCAACGTAAGGCAAACCAAAAACCCAAAACGTGTAAAGAGCAGAGATGAAGCCTAGAAAATCTCTCTACTTGTGGATAATATGATTGTTTACATAGGAAACCTCAACTAATTTGCAAAGCAACTAGAACTAATAAGTGAATTTAGCAAGTTCACAGGATCCAAAGTCAAAATACAAAAACCAATGTGTTTTAATAACTATCAGCAATTAGAAAATGAAAATTTTTAATTCCATTTATAATAATGTCAAGAAGCATAAAATATGTGAGAATAAATTTGACAAAAAAAATCCAAGACCTCTAACTGAAAACTGTAAAACACTACTGAGAGAAATTAAACAATATTTAAATAAATGGAGTTCATGGATCTACAAGTTCCAAGGTCACGGACTGGATGACAATATTAGAATCTCAAATCCTCCAATTTATCGAAAGATTCAACACAATCCCAATCATAATCCCACTAGGTTTTTTTGTTTTTGAAATGGATATACTTGTATAATGGAAATGTGCTAAGAGAATAGAACTTAAATGTTCTCCCCAAAAGAGAAAAGAAAAAAATTGATAAACTGCTTCTAAAATTTATAGGGAAATGTAAAGAACCCAGGCTACCCAAAGCAATACTGAGAAAGAACAAAGTTGCAGGATTTACACTTCCTGACTTCACATGTTCAAGACAGTGTAGTACTTGCAGAAGAAACAACAAATAGATTAACGGAACAAAACAGAGTCCAGAAAAAAGACCCAAACACAGAAAATAATTTTGTCCTTTTATTTATTTGACTTTTTGTTGAGGAAGATTTGCCCTGAGCTAACATCTGTGCCAATCTTCCTCTTTTTGTATGTGAGCCACTGTCACAGCATGTCCATTGACAGACAAGTGGTGTAGGTCTGCACCCGGAAACCAAACCCAGGTCACCGAAGCAGAGCACGTTGAGCTTAACCACCAGGCCACCAGGGCTGGCCCATTTCGTTCTTTTGTTTAGGTATAATTTACATACAGTAAAATTTGGCCTTTTTAATGCAGTTATACGAGTTTGGGGCATCTTCCATCCTGTTGTGAAGATCAGGTTTGTCTTGTGAAGATCAGGTTTGTCCCTACCACACTGTCTTCATTATTATAATAAATCTTGATATCTGGTAAGGCTGCTACCCACGCCCTGTTCTCCTTTAAGAGTGTCTTGCTTTATACTTGGATTTTCTCTTTTTTTTTTTTTTTTTATTTTTTTTTATTTTTTTTTATTAATGTTATGATGGATTACAAGCTTGTGAAATTTCAGTTGTACATTTTTGTTAGTCATGTTGTGGGTACACCACTTCCCCCTCCGTACCCTCCCCCCACCCCCCCTTTTCCCTGGTAACCACCGATCAGATCTTCTTCTCAATATACTAATTTCCACCTATGAGTGGAGTCATATAGAGTTCGTCTTTCTCTGACTGACTTATTTCGCTTAACATAATGCCCTCGAGGTCCATCCACATTGTTGTGAATGGGCCAATTTCGTCTTTTTTTATGGCTGAGTAGTATTCCATTGTGTATATATACCACATCTTCTTTATCCAATCATCAGTTTCTGGGCATGTAGGCTGGTTCCACGTCTTGGCTATTGTAAATAATGCTGCGATGAACATAGGGGTGCAACGGACTCTTGAGATATCTGATATCAGGTTCTTAGGATAGATACCCAGTAATGGGATGGCTGGGTCATAGGGTATTTCTATTTTTAACTTTTTGAGAAATCTCCATACTGTTTTCCATAATGGCTGTACCAGTTTGCATTCCCACCAACAGTGTATGAGGGTTCCTCTTTCTCCACAACCTCTCCAACATTTGTCGTTCTTGGTTTTGGATGTTTTTGCCAATCTAACGGGGGTAAGGTGATATCTTAGTGTAGTTTTGATTTGCATTTCCCTGATGATTAGCGATGATGAACATCTTTTCATGTGTCTATTGGTCATATTCATATCTTCTTTTGAGAAATGTCTGTTCATGTCCTCTGCCCATTTTTTGATCGGGTTGTTTGTTTTTTTGTTGTTAAGCAGTGTGAGTTCTTTGTATATTATGGAGATTAACCCTTTGTCGGATAAGTGGCTTGTAAATATTTTTTCCCAATTAGTGAGCTGTTTTTTTGTTTCAATTCTGTTTTCCCTTGCCTTGAAGAAGCTCTTTAGTCTGATGAAGTCCCATTTGTTTATTCTTTCTATTGTTTCCCTCAACTGAGGAGTTACAGTGTCCGAAAAGATTCTTTTGAAACTGATGTCAAAGAGTGTACTGCCTATATTCTCTTCCAAAAGACTTATTGTCTCAGGCCTAATCTTTAGGTCTTTGATCCATTTTGAGTTTATTTTGGTGTGTGGTGAAAAAGAATGGTCGATTTTCAATCTTTTGCATGTGGCTGTCCAGTTTTCCCAGCACCATTTGTTGAAGAGACTTTCTTTTCTCCATTGTAGGCCCTCTGCTCCTTTGTCGAAGATTAGCTGTCCATAGATGTGTGGTTTTATCTCTGGGCTTTCAATTCTGTTCCATTGATCTGCGGACCTGTTTTTGTACCAGTACCATGCTGTTTTGATCACTGTAGCTTTGTAGTATGTTTTGAAATCGGGGATTGTGATTCCGCCGGCTTTGTTTTTCTTGCTCAAGATTGCTTTAGCAATTCGTGGTCTTTTGTTCCCCCATATGAATTTTAGGATTGTTTGTTCAATTTCTGTGAAGAATGTTCTTGGGATTCTGATTGGGATAGCATTGAATCTGTATATTGCTTTAGGTAGTATGGACATTTTAACTATGTTTATTCTTCCAATCCATGTGCAAGGAATGTTTTTCCATCTCTTTATGTCATCGCCTATTTCTTTCAAGAAAGTCTTGTAGTTTTCATTGTATAGATCCTTCACTTCCTTGGTTAAGTTTATCCCAAGGTATTTTATTCTTTTCGTTGCGATTGTGAATGGGATAGAGTTCTTGAGTTCTTTTTCTGTTAGTTTATTGTTAGTGTATAGAAATGCTACTGATTTATGCACGTTAATTTTATACCCTGCTACTTTGCTGTAGTTGTTGATTATTTCTAATAGTTTTTCTGTGGATTCTTTGGGGTTTTCTATGTATAAGATCATGTCGTCTGCAAACAACGCGAGTTTTACTTCTTCGTTACCTATTTGGGTTCCTTTTATTTTTTTTTCCTGCCGAATTGCTCTGGCCAGCACCTCCAGTACTATGTTGAATAGGAGTGGTGAAAGTGGGCACCCTTGTCTTGTTCCTGTCCTCAGAGGGATGGCTTTCAGCTTTTGTCCATTGAGTATGATGTTGGCTGTGGGTCTATCATATATGGCCTTTATTATGTTGAGGTACTTTCCTTCTATACCCATTTTACTGAGGGTTTTTATCATAAATGGGTGTTGGATCTTGTCGAATGCTTTCTCTGCGTCTATTGAGATGATCATGTGGTTTTTGTTTTTCATTTTGTTGATGTAGTGTATCACGTTGATTGACTTGCGGATGTTGAACCATCCCTGTGTCCCTGGTATAAATCCCACTTGATCATGGTGTATAATCTTTTTGATGTATTGCTGTAATCGGTTTGCCAAAATTTTGTTGAGGATTTTTGCATCTATGTTCATCAGTGATATCGGCCTGTAGTTCTCCTTCTTTGTGTTGTCCTTGTCAGGTTTGGGGATCAGAGTGATGTTGGCTTCATAGAATGTGTTAGGGAGTTCTCCATCTTTCTCAATTTTCTGGAACAGTTTGAGGAGAATAGGTATTAAGTCTTCTTTGAATGTTTGGTAGAATTCTCCAGAGAAGCCGTCTGGTCCTGGACTCTTGTTTTTGGGGAGGTTTTTGATTACCGTTTCTATTTCCTTACTTGTGATTGGTCTATTCAGATTCTCCATTTCTTCCTGATTCAGTTTGGGGAGATTGTAGGAGTCTAGGAATTTGTCCATTTCTTCCAAGTTGTTCAATTTGTTGGCATATAGTTTTTCATAGTATTCTCTTATGATCTCTTGTATTTCATTGGTATCTGTTGTGATTTCTCCTCTGTCATTCCTGATTTTATTAATTTGCACTTTCTCTCTTCTTTTCTTGGTGAGTCTGGCTAGGGGTTTGTCAATTTTGTTAATTCTTTCGAAGAACCAACTCTTTGTTTCATTGATCCTTTCTATTGTCTTTTTTGTTTCAATATCGTTTATTTCTGCTCTTATTTTTATTATTTCCCTCCTTCTACTGACTCTGGGCTTTGTTTGTTCTTCTTTTTCTAGTTCCGTTAGGTGTCGTTTGAGGTTGCTTACGTGAGCTTTTTCTTGTTTAGTGAGGTGAGCCTGTATTGCGATGAATTTCCCTCTTAGGACTGCTTTTGCTGCATCCCAAATGATTTGGTATGTCGTGTTCTCATTTTCATTTGTCTCCAGATAATATTTGATTTCTTCTTTAATTTCTTCAATGATCCATTGTTTGTTGAGAAGCGTGTTGTTTAGTCTCCACATTTTTGCACCTTTCTCTGCTTTTTTCTTGTAGTTGATTTCTAGTTTAATAGCGTTATGATCAGAAAAGATGCTTGATATTATTTCAACTCTCTTGTATTTATTGATGTTTGCTTTGGTTCCCAAAATATGGTCAATCCTTGAGAATGTTCCATGTGCACTTGAGAAGAATGTGTAACCTGCTGTTTTTGGATGAAGTGTTCTATATATATCTATTAAGTCCATCTGGTCTAATTTTTCATTTAATTCTATTATTTCCTTGTTGATTTTCTGTCTGGATGTTCTGTCCATTGGTGTTAATGGTGTGTTGAGGTCCCCTACTATTATTGTATTGTTGTTGATGTCTTCTTTTAGTTCTATTAAGAGTTGCTTTACAAATTTTGGTGCTCCTGTGTTGGGTGCGTATATATTTATAAGTGTTATGTCTTCTTGGTGGAGAGTCCCTTTTATCATTATATACTGTCCCTCTTTATCTTTCTTTATCTGTTTTGGTTTGAAATCTACCTTGTCTGATATTAGTATAGCGACACCTGCTTTCTTTTGTTCATTATTAGCTTGGAGTATTGTTCTCCATCCCTTCACTCTGAGTCTGTGTTTGTCTTTGGGGCTGAGGTGTGTTTCCTGGAGGCAGCATATTGTTGGATCTTGTTCTTTGATCCATCCTGCCACTCTGTGTCTTTTGATTGGGGAGTTCAATCCATTTACATTTAGAGTGATTATTGAGACGTGGGGGCCTACCACTCCCATTTTGTGTCTTGTTTTCCGGTTTTCTTCAGTTTCCTTTGTTTCTCGTCCCATGGTTTAATCTGTTCTGATGTAGAGCTGCTACTCTCTGTTGTTATCCTTCTACTTATCTCCTCTGCTCTTGGTTTTGTAGCCCCTTTCCTTTTTTGGATTTTTCAGGAATGAGGGTTTTCCTGAGGATTTCCTGAAGAGGAGGTTTTGTGGCAATGAACTCCCTTAATTTTTGTTTATCTGGGAAAGTTTTTATTTCTCCATCGTATTTGAAGGATATTTTCGCTGGGTAGAGAATTCTCGGCTGTAGATTTTTGTCCTTCAGATTTTTGAATATATCATTCCACTCTCTTCTAGCCTGTAAAGTTTCTGCTGAGAAATCTGCTGATAGCCTGATGGGAGTTCCTTTGTAGGTTAGTTTCTTTTGCCTGGCTGTCCTTAATATTTTCTCCTTTTCGTTGACTTTTGCTAGCTTCACTACTATATGCCGTGGAGTTGGTCTTCTTGCATTGATAAAGTTTGGAGATCTATTGGCTTCTGTCACCTGAAGATCCATCTCCCTCACCAGATTTGGGAAGTTCTCAGCCATTATTTCTTTGAATAGGTTTTCTGCCCCTTTCTCCTTCTCTTCTCCCTCTGGTATACCTATAATCCTTACGTTGCATCTCCTAATTGTGTCTGATAATTCTCGGAGAGTTTCTTCATTTCTTTTAAGTCTTGCTTCTCTCTCCTCCTCTGCCTGCAACAATTCTATATTGCCATCTTCCAAATTGCTAATTCTTTCCTCCATATTATCGGCCCTACTGTTCAGAGCATCTAGATTTTTCTTAATCTCCTCTATTGTGTTCTTCATTTCCAATATTTCTGTTTGGTTCTTCTTTATCGTATCAAACTCTTTTGTGACATAGCTCCTGAACTCGTTGAGTTGTCGGTCAGAATTCTCTCTTAACTCATTGAGAATCTTAATGATGGCTGTTTTGAAGTCATCGTCATTTAGGTTATATATCTCATTTTCTTTGGGATTGTTTTCTGTGTATTTGTTGCTTTCTTTCTGTTCTGGAGATTTAATGTATTTTTTCATATTGCTTGATGTTGATTTGTGCCTCCGCATGGAGATAGAGTTTAGTTGCTCCTTTCACTTGTTTCAGCTGCTGCGGTGGGAGGAGCAGCTGTTTATATTTCACCAACCAGGAACCCTGTCCGTAGTTGCTAACTGGGCCTGGGCCCCTCTTCGTAGCCACAGTGGCCCTTTGGATTCCCTCCTCTGCCGTGGGGGCCGTCACAGGGGGGCTTCAGGCTGCAGGTGCCTACTGTTGCAGCCCACCTAGATGTGCTGTCTCCTTGGGGTCTGCAACGGTGTTATGGGCTTTTCCAGCGGCCAGGGGTGGGATCACTTATATTTGTTGCTCCGTTGCTGTCGGCACCCACCAAATCTCACTTGTCCTCTATGGGTCGCAGGAGAGCTATTGGCATCTTCTACAGTCTATGGTTAGTACACCTAGCTATGCTGCTTTTGCCCTGGGGTCTTCTAGCCTTGTGGCTGGCGGCTGGGTGCCTTCTACTGGTGCTGTGCAGAGGCTTTCCCTAAGGCTGCTGTGAGCCTGTAGGGTTTCCCCCTAGGCTACTAAGCTGGGTCTCTGGAACTCTCTCCAGCCCCAGTCCTCTCTGAGATCTCCGGCAATCCCTAGACCCACGGGGCGGGCAACGGCAGCTGGGGGTCGCCCCTCCCTCTGGGATTCTCTCCGGGCCTCTCCCGGAGCCGTGAATGCTCAGCGTGGCCCCTCTGCTAATGGCAGACAGAGAGTTTTGTCTGCTGCCCAGGCGGAGCTCCGGCGCTTCCCCTCCGGGTCGCAGAACCGGCCTTTGAAAATTCCCCCGGCCCCGGTCCTCTCCGAGATCTCCGGCAATCCCTAGTCCCACGGGGCGGGCAACGGCAGCTGGGAGATCTCCGTGCCCTCCGTGTCTCTCTCTGGGACCCTCCGGGCGCCCCGAGCACCAGGCTGGGTCTCCCCGCCAATGGCGGGGAGAGACTCTCCCCGCGGGCTCAGGTGTGCAACTCCAAAGTTTCCCTCTGCGTTTAGGAGTAATTGCAGGGGGTTTAGGTAGGGTTCTGGTCACCTGTTTCCACCGTCGCTCCTCTGTTGTGTTCTCGCTCCTGCCCTAGATGTGTGTGGATCCTCTGGGGGCGTCCATTGGAAGAAAGCCGCTTGCGGGTACTAGGCTGCCCGTCGGGGTCGGAGAGTTTTCACCTATTTCCACCTCCTCCCGGAGGAAAGTCCATCCGCCTTCCGATGTATAGTCGCGTGGGTGTCTCAGACGTCCTGAGATGCTGTCTGGATATCCTTTGTCAAGCGATAAGTGTCCAAATAATTGTAGACTCGAAGGGCGAGAGACAAAGAGGACTACTCACGGCGCCATCTTGGCTCTTCTCCCAGATTTTCTCTTTTTTTATATACACTTTAGAATCATTTTGTCAATGTCCATGAAAAAGCCTATTGGGACTATGGAAGGAATTGCATTGAATCTATAGATTAATTTGGAGAATTAATATGTTTGCAAAGCTGACTCTTCCTATTTATAAACTTGAGCTATATCTCTACTTATTCAGGTCATATGTAATATTGTTCCATAAAGTTTAAAGTTTCCTGCATATAGGACTTGCACATATATGTTAAATTAATTTCTAAGTATACTTTATAGAGGGTTTTTTTTTGCTATTGTAAATGGCTTCTTTTTAATTTTTTTTTCTTTTTGAGGAAGATCAGCCCTGAGCTAACTACTGCCAATCCTCCTCTTTTTGCTGAGGAAGGCTGGCCCTGAGCTAACATCCATGCCCATCTTCCTCTACTTTATATGTGGGATGCCTACCACAGCATGGCTTTTGCCAAGCAGTGCCATGTCCCCACCTGGGATCCAAACTGGCGAACTCTGGGCTGCCGAGAAGCCGAATGTGCACACTTAACTGCTGCACCACCGGGCTGGCCCCATGGCTTCTTTTTTTTTTTTTTTTCCTTTTTCTCCCCAAAGCCCCCCAGTACATAGCTGAATATTCTTCGTTGTGGGTCCTTCCAGTTGTGGCATGTGGGATGCCACCTCAGCATGGCTTGATGAGCAGTGCCATGTCCGTGCCCAGGATTCAAACCAACGAAATACTGGGCTGCCTGCAGCAGAGCGTGTGAACCCAACCACTCGGCCACGGGGCCAGCCACCCCATGGCTTCTTTTTAAAGTAAGCTTTTTGTTGAAGTATGACATCCCTAGAGAAAAGTACAGAAAATCATAAGCATACAGCTCAATGAATTTTCAGAAAATGAACGTATGCTTACCAGAAGATAGAATTCTAACAGCCCACAGAAGTCTCTCTCATGCCCTTTTCACAGCTACGGCCTCCTTTTATCCCCGAAGAAAGTCACCATATTGGTTTCAAAAGCTGTACATTAGTTGTGTCTGCTTTTGAACTTTGTATTAAAGGAATCATACAGGGTGTGTATTCTTTTGTATCTACCTTTTTTCACTCAAATTATGTTTGTGAGATTCATCCACGCTTGGGGGTGTAGTAATCATCTGTATATTCTTAAGGCTGTGTCATATTCCACTCTATGAAGATGCCACACTTAACATATCCATTCTATCATTTATGGCCATTTGGGTTGCTTCCAGCTTGGGGTTATTAAAAATGGAGTTGCAGGGGCTGGCTCTGTGGCTGAGTGTTTAAGTTCGCACGCTCTGCTGCAGCGGCCCAGGGTTCGGATCCTGGGCATGGACATGGCACTGCTCCTCAAGCCACGTTGAGGTGGCGTCCCACATCCCACAACTAGAAGGACCTGCAACTAAGATATACAACTATGTATGGGGGGTTGGGAAGATAAAGCAGAAAAATAATAATAATAATAATAAAAAAGAATGGAGTTGCAAGGCCATCCCAGTGGTGCAGCGGTTCAGTTCGCATGTTCTGCTTCTCAGCAACCCGGGGTTCGCTGGTTCAGATCCCAGGTGTGGACACGGCACTGCTTGGCAAAAGCCATGCTGTGGTACGCATCCCACATATAAAGTAGAGGAAGATGGGCACGGATGTTAGCTCAGGGCCAGTCTTCCTCAGCAAAAAGAGGAGGATTGGCAGTAGTTAGCTCAGGGCTAATCTTCCTCAAAAAAAAAAAAAAGAATAGAGTTGTTATGAACATTCTTGTATCTATCTTTGGACAAATACTTGAATGCACTTCCGTCAGGTAGATATCTAGGGATGGACTTGAGTGTGTTTAGCTTCAGTAGACTCTGCCAATCAGTTTTCAAAAAATGTATCAAATTAGGCAGGGGATATGAACAGATATTTCTCCAAAGAAGATATAAGGATGGCCAATAGACACATGAAAAGATGCTCATCATCACTAATCATCAGGGAAATGCAAATCAAAACTACACTAAGATACCACCTTACACCTGTTAGAATGGCAAAAATATCCAAAACCAAGAGTGACAAATGTTGGAGAGGTTGTGGAGAAAAAGGAACCCTCATACACTGTTGGTGGGAATGCAAACTGGTGCAGCCACTATGGAAAACAGTATGGAGATTTCTCAAAAAGTTAAAAATAGAAATACCTTATGACCCAGCCATCCCATTACTGGGTATCTATCCTAAGAACCTGAAATCAGCAATTCCAAGAGTCCCATGCACCCCTATGTTCATTGCAGCATTATTTACAATAGCCAAGACGTGGAACCAACCTACATGCCCAGCAACTGATGATTGGATAAAGAAGATATGGTATATATATATATATATATATATATATATATATATATA